>NW_007726716.1:548842-558136 GCF_000696425.1 Galeopterus variegatus
CGGGGAACCGCTACTCGGTCTCTGCGGAGCGCACTCCTGGTGGGTACATCAGGCGAGGAGCTGGCGTTCCCCGCTGGTGTCTGCCCCCCACCCCCTTTCAAGCTATCAGTCCCAAGGCTGAGACTTTTAAAAGAAGAAGCCCCACCCCGCAACTTGGGGTCCCATTGTCCTTTCTGAAAGCTGCAGCCAAGGCCCCAGGGGCGGTAGCGAGGCGGGCTCCTGGGAACCAAGCGCAGGCGGTTCTCCATCCTGGCGTCCCGAGGGGTGGGGGAGCGGGCGTGGCCCTAGGACTAGCCTCGTCATTCCGAGGAAAGAAAGAATCGGGAGCTTTTAAGCCAGCAAAGGCACTACTAGGGGGCTGAGGTGGCCGCGGTGAGGATGACTCCCACGCGGGCTCTGGCACATGGTGCTTCAGCCCCGGGTCTGCGGGGGTGGGGGGTCCCAGTCTTTTGCTGAGGCTAGAGGGAGGCTGAAAGGAGTGGTTGCATCAGGTCTCCCCCGCCCTCTTGCCTCCTGCGGATGAGGCTTTATTGTGGCCTCTGCTGCTCTGACACCTGCATTTCACTTAGCGGGAGAGGCGGTGGCGAATTCGGCAGGACCCAGCCTGGTGACAGATCCCTCAAGGTTATTTGAGACTCTCCCTCTAATAACCAAATAAATGTAATCATCTAATAATTCGGGTTATTCTCCAAAATTAGCCCAGAAGAGAGTCTGGACCGAGTGCGGGAGGTGGCAGGGAGAGGCGTGGGTGAGGGGCGCGCCTGGGTGGGGTTGTGTGTGCGCGTCTCCCCGCGCGCGTCCCTGGGGGCGTGGGGCCGCTTACCGAGCTCGATATTGCCGATGGCGCGCCGCAGGTGCTCCTCTGTCACGATCTCGCCGACGACCACCAGCAAGTAGAACTTGCTGTCGAGGAAGCGGTGCGACAGGCTAGGCGAGGTGGTCGCCGCTGGGTTGGCGATGCTGCCGGATGGCTCCGGCTCGGTGGCTTCCACCACCACGGTCGCCATCCTGCGGGCTCGCTGTGCCTCCGTGAAGCGTCTCGCTCCTGCCGCTCCTCTCCTCTGCGGCAGGAGGAAGGATTATCTCCGAAGGTGCCGTCTCTGCTCCGCCCCCTGCGTCCCCCTCCTCCTGGCGCCTCCCCCTCCGCCCTCTCCCAGCGCCGCGGAGAGTGCGCGGCGGAGAGGAGCGGGGAGTGAGGGCGGGCGGGGAGGCGGCGCCGCTTTTATATGGAGCCCAGGCAGGGAGCCGGGGGGGAGGAGGAGGAAGAGGAGGAGGAAAGGACCACCCGGCACATCCTCACGCGGTGGCTGCCTCCACTCTTCCAGCCGTTGGCCCGGGGCTGATGTCATCTGCAGCAAATCATCTCGCCCGCGGCCCGGAAGCTGGAAGGACGAGGTGTGCGGACAATGGTCTGGGCAGGGCCGCGAGCCACGGGGCTGGGGGACCCAAAGGGCTCCTGTTACAGCCCTGAAGGGGAAAGGCACTGCAAACCCACCCCCACTCACACACCCACTGCCCGGTCCAAACCCTCACCCCCACCCCCGTACCCCCCCACCCCCCCTCGTGCAGGAGAATGGGATGAGTTTTCATTTTCGCAGTGGGGGTATTTCCCTTGTCCAGGGGGCACAAGTCAGGCCTCTGTCTTGTGTCCCATCTGTGATGAAGCCAGGTTCTCAGGACCTGGGGTAGCTACAGCCAACTTGGTGCTGAAGTTACACCGGCCAGGAAGATGGAACCTGTGTTTTCTTTGACCTTGTGGATTTAGGAAGACATATTTACCGATATTTACTGATAGCAATATTTACCACCTTCGCTTAATACATCAAAAATGCAAAACCTAAACCTACTGTTGTTCGGACTTTGGACTCTGCAAGGGCCAAGGGTGAAAAAGTACTGGCTTTGTGGGTGTTCATGGGAAATGAGAGGAATAGGGATATATTTTCTT
Source organism: Galeopterus variegatus (assembly GCF_000696425.1). Classification (NCBI taxonomy): domain Eukaryota; kingdom Metazoa; phylum Chordata; class Mammalia; order Dermoptera; family Cynocephalidae; genus Galeopterus; species Galeopterus variegatus. The sequence goes on from NW_007726716.1 coordinate 550,788, forward strand.
AGATACAGATTTCTTAACAATACACTGAACAGATAGTATCAAGCATAACAAAGAATAAGAAGATTCTGTCTCTACCCAGCAGGATTACAGTGACTATAATGTTCTTTTCAGTTCTTTGGGGAACACACAAGCAAAATTATTTCATGTGACAATGATGTCTTTTAAAATATATGTAGCATTGGGAATTTTTATTGCCTTTTTTCTATGTTTAAAAGAACTCATAAAAATGTTTTTCAAAGGCAGCCCATCTACAACCATTTCTTACAAACATACTGAATACAGCTTCTGTCTCAGGAAAGGAGGGGAGGGAGAAGAAAGAACAAAATGTGCAAACATGGTACCATCACAAGAGATTCTGGGATGTTACAGTTTTAGGGAAGAGGAATGGGTGGAAATTAGAGTAGTCAATACAGCTTTAATAATAGCATGCATATTAGTAAAAAAGAAAAAGAAAAAATTACCTGGATAGTCTGTTTCCAAAATAACCCAGTGTCTTAGGTGTTAACTGCCATGACTTACTGGTTATGTACCCTTTGCTCTTACCTCTTTCCTGAAACCCTAGCGTGGGAGACATGGTGGCCAGCCAAAGGCTGTGATCCATCTACACACCATTCTGACTGATGGGGAATAAAGATACTGTCTGGCGCTCAACATTTGGGACCTGTGACAAGCCCACTGGAGAACTGCATTCACCAGTAAACAGAGCCTAAGAGTTTCCAAGTGAGATGGTAACAGCTCATATCTTGGTCAAGACAGTCAATTGCTGTTAGGTGAGGCCATCACCAGAGCCCATAATGGGGATGAGCACTGTTCTCCAAAGGTCAGCCACTGGAGTCAAGCCTCGTCTAGTGATTTTCTTGCCCCATTTTTTTGAACCATAATTATTCTGATGTATGTAATAGTTTTCTTTTACTCAATTTATTTCTTTTACTTAAATTTATTTTTAAATGAAATTCTTTATTGCTATATAAATGGAAACACTAATATCACTTATAAATAGAAGGTATCCCTAAAAATATACACAATGAAAATAAGATGGGATTAAAATCCTGCTATATGCTGTTGTTATCATTTGCTTGAGCCCCTGAGCATGAGGATACCCTCTCTTGGTTAAAAACAGATATTAGCAAGTATTAGAGGGTGTTAAAGACATACTAGGGATGCAGACTGCTATTTACAGCTCTGTAATGTTTTTTGTTTGTTTTTTTTTTATCTTCAGTCTCATTTATATAGTGGGATAAATATTACCTTTATAATTGTTTGAGTAACTGTGTAAGAGAGGAGTAAATGATATATCATGTGTAAGCAGCTAATACAGTGCTTGGAATATAGTAAGCAATCAAGGCATGGTTGATAAATAGACCTGTTTTCTCCCAGTTCCTTGGATAATTGGAATAAAAGTAGCCTTACAAAATGTTCAAGTGACACCTGTACTATCGCCTCTGAAACAAGAATAGAATATTAACTTATACTTCAACACTAGAAAAATGGTCCCTTCTCCCCATTCCAAGAAAAAGGGTACAGTTCTAAGGAGGAGGGAGAGGGGAAATTAACACATGAATGCCTGAATTGCCAGCTGCCCAATTGACATCACCTGGCTGTCCCAAAAGCACCTCAAACTCGACATGCTCTAAACCCAAATCATCTTTGCCCTCCAAACCTGATCCTCTTTCACTTTTCCAGTTTCAGTGAACAGTATCACCATCTATCCTATGATGCAAGCCGAAACCTCACAGCTGTCTTGGACTCTTCCCTGATCCTCATTTAGCCTCATGTGCAATCAATGTGGAGTCTGGTCAATTTTACCTTCTAAGCATCTCTTCAATCTATCCACTTCTCTCCACTATTACCACCCTAGTCCAAGCTACTATCATCATGAGAGGTACTAATGTACAGGTTAGAAAATGGGTTCTGGAGTTGACTGCTTGGTTTTGAACCCTAACACCATAACTTATTAGCTGTGTGACCTTGGGCAAGGTGCTTAACCACTCTGTGTCTTGGTTTCCTCATTTGTATACAGGAGATGACTACCCACCTCATGGACAGGGGGTCAGTTTAAATATGTAAAGTGCTTAAAACAGTTCCTTGTACATAATAAGCACTCAGGAGGGGTTAGATGTTTTTATTATTTAACATTTACTATGGAAAATTTCAAACATGTATAGAAATAGAATAGTATAAGAAACCTCCAAGTACCCATTATCCCCAATCAGATAATTTTTACATTATTCAAATTAAGATTGGAAAAAGGTCCATATATTTCAATTGATGGATCAGTCTTAATTTTCCTTTAATCTATATGTTCAGACTCTTTTTTCCTTGCAGTTCTTTGTTGAATAGTGGGAACATTTGTTCTGCAGAGTTTCACAAAGTCTGAATTTTGCTGATTGCATCCCCCATTGTATTATTTATTTAATCCTATCTCCTGAATTTTCTGTATGTTGATAGTTGGATCTAAAGACTTGATCAGATGCAGGTTTGATATTTTTTTGCAAGTATACTTTATAGTTGAAATTGTGTTCTTTCATCAAGAGGCATATAGGGGCCGGCCCGGTGGTGCACTGCTACAGTGTGCCGCTTGGGAGTGTGGTGTGCTCCCGCCGAGGGTTCGGATCCCACATACAGACCAGTTCCCGCTCACTGGCTGAGCGAGGTGCGGGCGCAACACCGAGGGTTGCGATCCCGTTGCCGGTCCCGGTCTGGTACGGGCGCGACACTGAGGGTTGCGATCCGTTGCCGGACACGCAAAAAGACAAAAAGGAAAAAAAAAAAAAGAGGTATATAAAGACTGGTTAACCCTCATTCTGTGATTTTAGCAGCTATTGAATATAATTACCTAGATTCATTATTTCAGTAAGGATTGGAAAATAATAATATTATAATTTCATTATTCTTTATTCATTTGACAACTGGAAGACTTCTGTTAGGAGAAACATCACCCCATCTATTGTTTATACAAAAAAAGAAGGATAAACACATGATTCTTTCACTTTAGTAATTTTCAAAGTAAAGAATTTACTCCATAGCATCCTCCATAGGTGACTAATATTTTTTTGTATCATTAAGAATATAACTTGCAGTTATTATTCCTATTGATGCTTTAATTTTCCCATCTTTGGCTAGTGGTATAGTGAGATGTTCCCAGCTTACCTTGTACATATCTGGCCTTAGAACCTGGAATTAGCCATACTGAGGAACCCTGGTTCCTTAGACGGGAAATGGTATTTAGAGACCATAATCTGGATACTAGGGGTTGCTACTATCTTGGTCATTGTTTTTAGATATTTTCAGTGGACAGAAATGAGTAATAAATTTTTTTCAAGATGAAATACATTATGAGTTCATCCTGGTACTGTCAATTCAGGATCAGGACCACAGGGATTTTGCTTAACCTTTTATCTTGCATCTGTATTTTTTTGTCTTATGCCCAGAATTCCAGTTCTTAAAGACACCAAGAGTGATAGAATCAGAAGAGCAGATAATTTCTCATTTTCTTTTCCTACTGTAATACAAATCACACTCATAGTAGTTTCAGGAAAAAAGGCAACATTTTTGCCAAAAATATGATTACAAAAAACAGTTTTAAATTTTTTGCAATTATTTCTATTTTTAGACTATATCACACTAGAAAACCAAGAATGCCATTTGCCAGAGACCAAAATGATCATTCCTTTGTTTTATCCCACAGTACAGGCACAATACTCTCAGAATAACGATAAAAATACTTCCAATATCAATAGGATTACTGAGAGCAGTTTAGAATTTTTTTTTTTTTTGCAGCTTCCTTTCTCATTAGTTCTATGTCAAAATCCTACAGTTTTAAAGTCTAATTAATTCCTTTTTATATGATTATGCCACTAACTCAATATATAGGTTCATTTGTTTCATTTTGTTTTCAAGTTTTATGAATTATTTTGAAGCTAATTTTGCTTTATAATTATGTAAAATATTTAATATGGTTCCAGGGTCAAATCTGCAAAACAAATCATATTCAGAGAGGCTAATATCAGAGAACTTTAGCTTCTATCTCTGTTTCTCCACCTTTCTGCCTGTCTCTCATTATAAGGAGCCCTTTTTACCTTGGTTTAGCTTTTCATTTTAAAAATGCATACACACATACATACAATGTTTTCTAATACTATTTTAGCATATAGGAGTATATACAATTTTCTCCACTTTACTTTTATCACCTAACTATATCCTGGAGATAACTCACAACAATATATATCAATATTTCCCATTCCTTGTTATGGCCTCACAGTAACCCATTATGTTTATTTACTGTAATTTATTCAACCAGTCCATTGTTGGTGGACATTTGAGTTATTCCCAGTTTAATGTATATTATAAACAATAGTTACAGCTATTGTTTTTTCTCCTGTGCAACAACGGTCCCCTGACTGGCATCTGTATATTTACTCTGACCCTCATCCAATCCATGCTACATACACACTGCATGGAGAATGATCTTTTCTGATCTGGTCATCTTACTCCACCCCCACTTGAAATCCATAAATGGTTTTCCATTGTTTTTAGGATAAACATCAAACCTCTTAGGATGGGCTACAAGGTCCCACAAAGTCTGACCCCTCTTTACCTCTCACAGCGCAGGGCCTTTCCCTTGCTATTCCCCTTGCAAAAAGCACTGACTAGTTAATGTCACCTAGTTAATGTCTCCTCGACCTGCAGATGGCATCTCAGCTATCACTTCCTTATGGAAGCCCTGAAGCTGACCCTCCTCACTAGGCTACTTAACCTTTTGATATGCCCTTGGACTCCATGCCCTGCTTATTTATAGCACTTGTCCTCATTGTAATTTTACATTTACATATGTAATTTTAAAAATTTGTGTGGCTTCTTCACTACTGAACTCTGTGCTCTATAGGGGCAAGGACCATGTCTATCCTTGCCCGCCACACACCCACCAGGCTCACCTTCATATTCCTAGTGCCCAGCATAGCGCATGTGCACAGTAAAAGCATATTCAGTGACTGAATGAATGGCTTCTATGAGCCACATCACTGTGCTAGGTGCTATGTACAGTACTTCAGTGAATTCCCACAAACTTCTTAAGAAAATGGTATTACTGTTTATGATTTTGATGGCTTAAGGTCTATATTGATGCCTCTTTTTCATTTCTGATCTCAATAATTTGTATTTTGTGTTCTTTTTCCTTGATAAGTCTTGCTGGAGGTTTATCAATTTTCTGAATCTTTGCAGAAAAACTACATTTGGCACTATTGATAGTTCTGTATTGTACGTACATGTATATATGTTTTTATTGACTCTGTCTTATCCATACTATTTCACTCCTATTTTCTGTGGGTTTTATTTTTCTTCCTATTTTAGCTCCTTGAGAAGCTCAGGTAGTTGACTTTCAGTTTTCCTTCTTTTCTGACATATGCATTTAAGACTACACGTTTCTCTTCAAGTGCTGCTTTAGCTGAACCCTACACAGTTTAATATGTTGTATTTTCATTATCATTCACTTCCTCATAATTTCTAATTTCATTGTGATTTCTTCTTTTGTCATGACTTGTTATTTGACTATTTGACAGATGAAAACCTGACACATAGTAAAGTTAGGCAATTTGCTCCAAATCACAGAAATAAGTTGAAAACCAGTGAAGAGAACTCAGCTATGTTAGACTTTGAAGTCTTCCCTATGTAATACCCTTCCTCCATGCCATAGGAATTTAAGCAAATTGAAGGAAACAAAGCATAGCAAAAGTGTTGTCTGGGGAATGAAAGAGGAAGACCTAAGAGTCAGAGTAAATCTCACATCAGATGAGTCTCCAATATGATGCTGTTATTTAAAATTAAAATGATTCTAGAATGTAATTTAAGGCAACATGTCATTTAAAGTTCAGAAATAGTCTATTTTCTTAGCATTGATTGGTCCTTTTAAAAAAAATGTTAAGCTAGCTGTAGAAAATTAACAGAGAGTCTGGGTAAAGAATCAAAAGAAAAATTAGGAAGATTTACAAGGCATGGGGTATTAGAGAATATTTTAAAAGTATAATCTATGTCATTAATGGGTGCAGCCATTCTCTATGCCCATAAAATAAATGGGTCTGACTCAGAATAGTGGCTATTTAGGTTAGTTATAAGAAGAATGTTTCTGAAAATCCAGTGGTGATCTTCACAGCCAGAGGAAAATGTCTCATACTTACTTCTATTTAATCATTTTTGACTCAGAAAGTGCCTCTTCTTTTCTTTTGGTGGAACAGTGGGAAAAATATCACACTGGGAGGCCAATGACTGAGATCAAATTTCTTCTCCTAGCTGTGTGAGCTGGTTTTTCCCATAACTATCTTTCAACAACAGCAAAACACAAAACCCTTGTAAATGTATAGAGCACAAAATAAAAGTTTCTCCTTCCCTACTTCTAAGTCTATTCCTCTCCCTAGGGGAAACCACTGTTATTCAGCCAATCTATTATATATATTAATATATATATATATATATATTCTGTACATGTAAGTGTATATACATGTATATACATATATGTATATGTACTCTGTGTACACACACATATGTATATAAATTTGCATATTTGAAGGTACTTCAAAAAGTTTGTGGAAAGATTCATACTATCTTTTAGTAATATTTTTCCATAAACTTTTTGAAGTACCCTCACATATATAAATATATATAGCTTTCCCTTTATAAATAGAATAATATTTTATGTACTGTTTTTCATATGGCATTTTCCCTATGCAGCTCTTTTGAAATATTTGAAAATCTACCTTCTTTTTAAAACTGCTGCACAGTTGCCCATAGATTGAATTTACCTAGTTCATTCACTCTTTCTCCTATCAGTGGTCCATTAGTAGATACTTATTTTCTTCTGTTAAAAATAATGTTGCAATGACCATGCTTGTAAGTGCTTCTATGTGCATATAATTGTCTCTTAGTACAGATACCTATAAGTTGAATAGGTGGGTTGAAGGTGATACACAATTTTCTTATTTGATGATTCCTGCCAAATTGCCCTCTGAAGAGAATTTAACAATTTTCTCTGGCACTCTTTTTTTTTTCCAGCAGCTGGCCAGGATCTGAACCCTTGACCTTGGTGTTATAACACTGCACTCCAACCAACTGAGTTCATGGGCCAGCCCGAGAACTGAACAATTTATAATTCTACCAAACCATTGCCTCTTTCCTCACATTATAGTATGTATCTTTTTAATTTTTACTTACCAAAGGGGAAAAAATTCATCGTTTAAAATTGAGAATCTTGGGGCTGACCCCGTGGCTCACTCAGGAGAGTGCGGTGCTGGTAGCGCTGAGGCTGCAAGTTCAGATCCTATATAGGGATGACCGGTGTGCTCGCTGGCTAAGCGTGG
>NW_007726716.1:558755-560418 GCF_000696425.1 Galeopterus variegatus
ACCATTGCCTCTTTCCTCACATTATAGTATGTATCTTTTTAATTTTTACTTACCAAAGGGGAAAAAATTCATCGTTTAAAATTGAGAATCTTGGGGCTGACCCCGTGGCTCACTCAGGAGAGTGCGGTGCTGGTAGCACTGAGGCTGCAAGTTCAGATCCTATATAGGGATGACCGGTGTGCTCGCTGGCTAAGCGTGGTGCGGACCACACCGTGCCGAGGGTTGCAATCCCCTTACTGGTCCAAAAAAACAAAAAAAGAGAATCTTGGAGGTGAAGTCATTGCTATGGCAGAATAAACGGTCCCCAGCATTGCTCTCCCCAACAATCAGCCAATTTATAACTACTAAAAAGCAATGACTGCCAACCTGGGACCGCTGGAGCTTGGGGAAAGAGGAGGAGAGACCAGTGGAGTTCATGAGGGTGGGAGAAGCCACAGCAAGAGGAAGAAGAAACCACTCTGGCTGTTTTAAGCCCTGGCCACCAGGGCTAGCCCTGTGAAGCTGCAGCACACAGAGCAGGAGCCAGCAAAAGCTGCAGCTGAGCCCCTTGCATGAAGTTGCCTGTAGTCTGCGGGGGAGAAGAGAGCCTCGGAGCATACCAGACCAGCCTCCAGGCCAGTGAGACCACTGACAGGGTTTCTGTGGACCCACATAGGAGCGAGGAGCCACAGCTGATGGCCTGAAGAAAGAAACCACCTAGAGGCTGATGAGTCATTCCCTAGGGACCTGTGCATGGCCCATCCCATGGGAAGCATTTGGAGTGCAGGAGGGAGGCAGCCTGGGCAGCTAATGTGCCTTCTGATTGGCACAGGTCCACTCAGTGGAGACTGGTCAGGGTGATAGAACTGCAGGGGCCACACTTTGCTGGAAAGACTCAGTCCTGGGCCACACAGCCCAGGTGTGTCTGACCTCACAAGATCTGGGAGTGATTAAGAGGCCAACAATTAAAATCTGGTTTGCACAACAAGCCTTCACCAGAGTATCAGCAGCAAAGCAGCAATTTAGTGCAACCACAGAGCTCAAGTGCTGGTCCCCACAGGAAGTTTCCCCAATTTTAGAATTACCAAAACCACAGACAACCTCCGGTGTTAACCAGTAAAGGTCTAACACCATCAAAGAACACCTATAAAACCTAGAAGAGGTAACAGTCTCCTCAAATGTCCAGGCATCAACGTAAAGACATAAATCAAGAAAGAACAGAGAAAAACAACACCAACAAAGAAAACAAATGAAGCACTAGCAGTGGACCCAGAGGAGCAGCAGATTTATTAAATGTCTGACAGTGAATTCAGAATAATCCTCTGAAGGATGTTCAGGGAGTCACAAGCATATACTGTTAGAAAATTAAATGATTCCTGGAAAACAATCCAGGAGCAGAATGAGAAATTTGACAAAGGAATTGAATCAATTAAGAACAAACAAATAGAAATTCTATAAATAAAGAATGTATTATCTGAACTGAAAAACTCAGTTGAAAGCTCCAACAGCAGACTTAATCAAACTGAGGGAAGAATTGGTTAGCTCAAAGACAGAATATATGAAATTGTCAAATCAGAGGAGCAAAAAGAAAAAAGAATAAGAGAAAATGAAACAGAAATACAACAAATGGACTCCCTCAAGAAAAATAAATTCTACATAATTGGCATACCAAAAGGAGAGGAAA
>NW_007726716.1:560694-561775 GCF_000696425.1 Galeopterus variegatus
AGCCAAGAATTCTCTATCCAGCAAAGCTAACCTTCAAATATGAAGGAGAAATAAAGCTTTCCGAGACAAATAGAAGTTGAGGGAATTCATCAACACTAAACCCAGATTACAAGAAATGCCAAAGGGAGTTCTTCAGTCTGAAAGAAGATGAAGCTAAAGAGCAGCAAGAAAACATTTGAAGGTACATAATTCATTAGTAAAGTAAATTCACAGACAACCTCAGAATACTCCAGTGTCATAAAGGTAGTAAATAAACTGTTTACATCCTTAGTATGAAGACTAAAGGACAAACCTAACAAGACACCAACATACACAACAACCATATAAGAGATAGGCAATATTTAAAGATGTAACATGACACAACAAATTGTCAAAAAGTAAGGGAGAATGATGGCAAAGCATAGAGTTAGCTTTGTTTTTTCTTTTATCTTGGATATCGAAGTGAAGTTGTTATTACTTTAAAATAATTTGTTATAACTATAAGATGCTTTTTGTTAGCTTTATGGTAATGATAACAAAACCTTATAAGAGACAAACTAAAAATAAATAGTGAGAAATCAAAATACACTGCTAGAGAAAACCACTCAATCACAAAGGAAGACAGATTGAGAGAAAAGGAAAAAAGAATCAACAAAACAATCAGAAAAAAGAAACAAAATGGCAATAACAAGTCCCTATATATCAATAACTCTAAATGTAAACAGATTAATTGCCCCAATTAAAAGACAGAGATGCTCAATGGACTAAAAAATAAGATCCAATAATATGCTTCCTACAAGAAATTCACTTCACTTATAAAGACATATACCATCTGATAGAGAAGGGATGGAAAAATACATTTTATGCAAATGGAAACCAAAAAAGAGCAGGAGTAGTTATACTTTTATCAGATAAAATAGAAGAGTAGTTATACTTATATCAGATAAAATAGACTTCAAGCCAAGTAAAGTAAAAAAAGATAAAGAAGGTCATTATATTAAAAAAAAAGAAGAAAAAGAAAAAAAGAAACCAAAAACAGTTAAAAAATCCCCAAAAAATGAAGGGGGAGAAAAAAAGAAGGTCATTATATAATGATAAAGCG
>NW_007726716.1:562617-564290 GCF_000696425.1 Galeopterus variegatus
GGCTGATTGGACCTAATAGACATGTATAGAACATTTCATCCAACAGCAGCAGAATACACATTCTTCTCAGCAGCATGTGGAACATTCCCTAGAATAGACCATATGTCAGGTCACAAAACAAGTCTCAACAAATTTTAAAAAATTGAAATGTCAACTACCTCATCCAACCACCATGGAATAAAACTAGAAATAAGAACAAAAGGGACACTTGAAACCATACAAACACATGGAAATTAAACAACATGCTCCTAAATAACAAATATGTTAAGGAAGAAATAAAAAAGGGAATTAAAATATTTCTGAAGACAAATGAAAGTGAAAGCACAATGTACCAGAATCTATCAGATTCAACAAAAGCAGTTCTTTTATTTTTCTTTTTTTAAAGATGACCAGTAAGGAAATCTTAACCCTTGGCTTGGTGTTGTCAGCACCACGCTCTCCCAAGTGAGCTAACCAGCCATCCTTATATAGGATCCAAACCCGTGGCCTTGGTGTTATAAGCACCACACTCTCCCAAGTGAGCCACAGGCCAGACCCAGCAAAAGCAGTTCTAAAAGGGAAGTTTGTAGCAATAAATGCCTGCATCAAAAAAGAAGAAAGACTTCAAATAAGCACCTCAAGGGGCTGGAAAAACAATCACAAACCAAACCCAAAATCAATAGAAGGAGGGGAATAACAAAGATCAGAGCATAAAAAAATGAATTAGAGATTTAAAAAACAATACAAAAGATCAGTGAAACAGAGTTGACTTTTTAAAATAGATAAACCTTTAACTAGACTAATGAAGAAAAAAAGAGAGAAGACAAATAAAAATCAGAAACGAAAAAGGAGACATTAGAACTGATGCCACAGAAATACAAAGGATCATAAAAGACTATTACGAACAACTATATTACAACAAACTTGAAAACATAGAAGAAATGGATAAATTCCTGGACACATACAACTTAACGAAGTTGAATTGTGAAGAACTAGAAAACCTAAACAGACGAATAACAAGTAATAAGATTGAAGCAGTAATAAAAAGTCTCCCAACAAAGAAAACCCCAGGGCTATATGGCTTCACTGCCAAATTCTACCAAACATTTAAAGAAGAATTAATACCAATTCTACTCAAACTCTTCCAAAAAATTGAAGAGGAGGTAATGATTCCAAACTCATTCTACAAGACCAAAAATAACCTCATACCAAAACTGGAAACAGACACAACAAAAAAGAAAACTACAGACAAATATCCCTAATGAACACAGATGAAAAGACCCTCAAGAAAATAATAGCAAACAGAATCTAACAACACATTAAAAAGATCATTCACTATGACCAAGTGGGATTCATCCCAGAGATACAAGACGGTTTAACATACACAAATCAATAAATGTGGCACATCAACAGAATGAAGGAAAAAAAAAACATACGATCATTTCAATAGATACAGAAAAAGCATTTGATAAAATCCAACACTACTTCATGATAAAAACACTCAATGAATTAGTATAAAAGGAATGCACCTCAACACAATAAAGGCCGTATATGACAAACCCACAACTAATATCACACTGAATGGACAAAAATTGAGGTTTTTCCTCTAAGATTTGGAACAAAACAAGGATGCCCACTTTCCCCATTCATATTCAACAAAGTACAGGAAGTTCTAACCAGCATGATAAGGCAAG
>NW_007726716.1:564956-565932 GCF_000696425.1 Galeopterus variegatus
TTTTTCCTCTAAGATTTGGAACAAAACAAGGATGCCCACTTTCCCCATTCATATTCAACAAAGTACAGGAAGTTCTAACCAGCATGATAAGGCAAGAGAAAACAATAAAGGGCATCCAAATCAGAAAGGAGAAAGTCAAACCGTCCCTATTTGCAGATGATATGATCATATACCTAGAGAACCCTAAAGACTCCACCAAAAAAATTACTAGAACTAATAAATGAATTCAGTATGGTGATGGGATACAAAGTCAACATACAAAAATCAATAGCCTTCCTATATACAAATAATGAAATAGCTGAATCAAATCAAGAAAGCAATCTTATTCTTAATAGCTTCCAAAAAAATTAAATATCTAGGAGTAAATTTAACCAAAGAGGTGAAAGACCTCTACAATGAAAACTATAAGGCATTGGTAAAAAAAAGTTGAAGAGGACACAAATAAATGAAAAGATATCCCATGTTCTTGAGTTGGAAGAATTAACATCATGAAAATGTCTATATTACCCAAAGCAATCTGCACGTGTGATGCAATCCCTATCAAAATACCAATAACATTCTTCACAGAAATAGAATAAAAGATCTTCAAATTTGTATGGAACCACAGAAGACCCCATATAGCTAAAGCAATCTTGAACAAAAAGAACAAAATTGGAGGCATCATACTTCCTGACTTCAAAATATTCTATAAAGCTAGAGTAACAAAAACAGCATGGTGCTGACATAAAAATAGACAAATAGACCAGTGGAACAGAATAGAGCGCCCAGAAATACATCCATGCTCTTACAGCACACTGATTTTCAACAAAGTTGCCAAGAATATACAGTGAGGAAAGGACAGCCTTTTCAACAAATGGTGCTGGGAAAACCGGATATCCACATGCAGAAGATTGAAACTAGATCCCAATCTCTCACTATGCACAAAACCAACTCAAAATGAATTAAACACCTAAATCTAAGACCGAAAACTATAAAA
>NW_007726716.1:567514-568127 GCF_000696425.1 Galeopterus variegatus
GGACCTGAACAGACATTTCTCTAAAGAAGACATACAAATAACCAACAAGCACATGAAAAAAATGCTCAAAATCACTAATCATCAGGGATATGCAAATTAAAACTGCAATGAGATATCGCCTCACCCCACTTAGAATGACTATTATCAAAAAGACAGAAAGTAACAAATGATGGAGAGGATGCAGAGCAAGAGAACCCGCCTACATTGCTGGTGTGACTGTAAGTTGGTACAGCCTTTGTGGAAACAGTATGGAGGTTCTTCAGAGAACTAAAAATAGATCTACCTTGTGATTCAGCTATACTTTTGGTTACATACCCAAAGGAAATGAATTCAATGTATCAACAAGACACCTGCACTTCCATGGACATCACAGTGCTATTCACAATAGCCAAGAGATGGCATCAACCTAAATGCCCATCAGTGGATGAGTGGATAAAACAAACTGTGGTACATATACACAATGGAATACTATTCAGCTATAAAAAGAAATTATGTCCTATCATTTGCAGTAACCTGGATGGAGCTAGAAACCATATGTTAAGTGGAGTAAGTCAGGCACAGAAAGACAAATACTACATGATCTCACTCATATGTGGAATCTAAAAAAGGGGGG
>NW_007726716.1:569204-571136 GCF_000696425.1 Galeopterus variegatus
GGGGGGTGGGGATGTGGTTCTCATGGAAGTAGAGAATAGAATAATGGTTACCAGAGGTCGGGAGAACGGTGGAGGGGAGAAGTGGTGGACTAACAGGTACAAAACTATGCTATCTACCGAAAGTGAACTATTGTGCGGTATATGTGTGTATTGAAACAACATACTGCACCCCACAGGTATGCACAAATAAATGTTAAAATTTTAAAAATAAAATAGAAATGAAAAAAATTGAGCATCTTTAATTGCCTCTTTCTTTCTTTTTCTTTCTCTCTGTCTCTCTCTTTCTTTCTTTCTAACTAATCACATTTGTCTTTAAAATTTGCCCTTTTTTTCTGTTGAACTGTTGGCTTCATACTTATTGCTTTTGTAGGGACCTCCTTATATAATATGGATAATAAGTCTTTGTTGTCAATATATGTTGCAAATATTTTCTCTCAGGGTGTTAGGTTTTGTGTTTAGGTCCATCCATGTTGTCTTTGACCATATAAAATATTAAATTTCTTAAAAGGTTAAACCAACCTTCTTCCTTTATGAATTATTGTGGGTTGTTTTACTTAGGGAGGGATCTCTCACCCAAAATCCTATAACTAATCTCTTAACAATTTTACGGATTTGTTCAGTTGAGAGAGTAATTCAGAAGATTGATAAAGGGGCCGGCCCGGTGGTGCACTGGATAGTGCGCCACTTGGGAAGCGTGGCGGTGCTCCCACCCTAGGGTTCGGATCCCACATACAGACCGGTTCCCGCTCACTGGCTGAGCAAGGCGCGGGAGCAACACCGAGGGTTGCGATCCCATTTCCGGTCCCGGTCCGGTACGGGGGCGACACCGGGGGTTGCGATCCGTTGCCGGACACAGAAAAAGACAAAAAAAAAAAAAAAGAAGAAGAAGATTGATAAAGATTCAGAGAAGAAGAAATATTTGCAATTATCCTGGAAGAATAATTTTTTTTCAACAGGCAGAAATGGAGAAAGGACAATCTACATGAAGAGAACAGCAGGAGCAAAACAACCAGTAGAAATTTATTGAGCTTATTCATGAAAACAGCTAGCAGTTTACTTCTCCTTTATTTTATACACAAATGTAGCACACTAAACAAACCGTTCTACACCTTGCTTTTATCACTTAACAACATATATTTCCATAATCCTCATAAAGAGCATCCCCATTGCTTTTGACTGATGCATTGTGTGTGCATATCATAATTTATGACTCTTCAATTTTTTAATCTCTTCTCTGTTGATGATTACTTCTAATATTTTGACAATATGAACAATGCTACAGTAAATAAGGTTCTACGTATGTTATGTTAGAAACTATCCATAGGACAAATTCCTGGAAAATTGCTGAGTCAAAGGATATGCACATTTGTTATTTTGATATATGCTGAAAATTTGCCTCCTTATAGATGTTGTACCCATATGTACTTCTACCAGTAATATATGTGGGCTGTTGATTCCTCATAATGTAAGCATTTTTAAACTTTTTCGTTTTTTGCCAGTTTAATAGGCAAATGTGTGTGTGTGTGTGTGTGTGTGTGTGTGTATCTGTGTGAATTCAGTTGCATATCTCTTATTACAAGTAAAGCTGAACATCTTTGCATATGATTAAGAACCATATGCATTTTCTTTTCTATGAACTGTCTGCTATACTCTTTGCCCATTTTTCTGTTGGATGGTTAAGGTTTTTCTTATGATTTGTAGGTATTCTTTATAAATTAGGGAAATTATCCTTTTTCTGTAATGTGACTTACAAATTTTTTTTCAGGTTGACATTTGTTTTTTGGCTTTACATATCATAGATTTTGCCATGTGAAATGTTGTTTATGCAATTAAATTTAACTATTGTTTCATTTATGGCTTCTGGGACTTGTATTTTATGAGGGTACTGCAAAAGTTCATGGAAAGATTTTTTTTTTTTTTTTTTTTTTTTTT
>NW_007726716.1:571596-573425 GCF_000696425.1 Galeopterus variegatus
CTTTACATATCATAGATTTTGCCATGTGAAATGTTGTTTATGCAATTAAATTTAACTATTGTTTCATTTATGGCTTCTGGGACTTGTATTTTATGAGGGTACTGCAAAAGTTCATGGAAAGATTTTTTTTTTTTTTTTTTGTCTTTTTCCGTGTCCAGCAATGGATCGCAACCCTCAGTGTTGCCCCCGTACCGGACCGGGGACCGGCAACGGGATTGCAACCCTTGGTGCTGCTCCCGCGCCTCGCTCAGCCAGTGAGCGGGAACCGGTCTGTATGTGGGATCCGAACCCTCGGGCGGGAGCACCGCTGCGCTTCCCAAGCGGCGCACTTATCCAGTGCGCCACCAGGCCGGCCCCGAAAGATTTTTTTTTAATTCTATTTTTTCACAAATTTTTTGAAGTACCCTCATATGTACATAGAAAGGCCTTTGTCATTCTGAGATTATATAAGAAAAATTCTACCAGGGTTTTTTCTAGTATCTTCAAGACTTCATTTTTACTGTTTTGGATCTATCCAGATGCAGACTGTGAGATACAGATCCACTTATTTTTTTCCCCTAGCTCCACAGCACTTGCTGATAGATTTTACAGAATTTTGTAATTACTTGATAACTTATCATTCTCCCAATTGATTTTGAAATCTGTAAGAGCATAAACTTTGATTTCATGTTTTTATTCTCTCACTTCCCTGCTCTTTAATCCATTTCAGCCTTGGCCCCAAGCTCCGCCTAGTGCCTGTTCTTACTAGACAGACAGTTCTTATTTCTGCATTTCTTGACTGCTGAAGAGGTAAGATTCCACCTGAGTGAGGTGAGGCCTACCCAGGGAGTGGCTGGAAATGACAGGGGAAGTTCTCAACCAGCACCTATTCATTAAACTCCCTCTTTTACCAGGGGCAGTGCCTAGTGAGTCATGCTGACACACGTGGAGGATGGCATCCTGAGGGGAAGAGAATTATGGTGGAAATAGCCAGGCCTGCTGGGGAACGGACTTCTCTGCTGGCACTGCAGACAAGCAGCCGCTGCCACAGCAAACAGCAAAGCAACAACAAGCCTGCTTGCGCAAGATGGGAAGCTGCAGACGCAAATGCAGCTCCCTTCCCAGGCTACCAGCAGCCCCTGGGGACTGTGCGTTCTAAACAGGCAGTGGTAGGCGAGTCCTCCCAGCTCACAGTCAGGGAAGATGTCACATGCTAGCAGAAGTGCTCTGGTGTGGGGGTTAGGGGTGCTGTCTCAGGAATCTGGGGGAAACATCTAGATGGTACCAGGCCCCGGAAGAAGTGGCTCCTGTCTTACCTGCTGAACACTAACAGCAATAGCTGAGCATCTACAATCTGCCACACACTGTTCTAGGCCTTAGGAGGGCACGGAGTTGGTTCCTGGCTCAGGTTTGTCAGGAAGTAACATATGCACATACAAATGTGTGTAAGAAAGGAATCCCTGAGCAGGGTCCAGGTTGTGCAAAGAAGTGTGGAGGAGGAAGCATTTGCATCCAGCTGGGAGGACCAGGAAAGTTCAGAAGCGGGACGTGGCATGGAGCCCTCCAGCAGCCTGTGAGTGCACTCTGCCTTGAGACAGTGGAGGACCTGAAGAAAGCATCTGGGGCAGTGTGGTAGGCAAGGCAATGGCTCCACAAAAATGTTCATGTCCTGATCCCTGAAAACTGTAAATATGTTACTTTACATGGCAAAAGGGACTTGGCAAATGTGATTTAATCAAGGATTTTGAGATGAGGAAATGATCCTGGATTATGTAGGTGGGCCCAGTATAATCACAAGGGTCCACAGGAGTGTCAGCGTCAGAGAAAGGGCTATGATGATGGAAGCAGTG
>NW_007726716.1:574914-575738 GCF_000696425.1 Galeopterus variegatus
AACATCTTAAAACCACTGGGTTTTTAAATAGTGATCAAATCAAAGTTGTCCTTTAGAAACGTTGGGCAATTTCTCTCAAATCTCGTGGTCAGCAAGTATCTGATTTCCCATTAGATGGTATTTCAGGTTGTGCCATTTCTGAAAGGAGTTTGGTTCTGTTTTGAATTCCACAGTTGCTTATGGATTAGTTACTTCAGAGATGGATTCTTTCTATGTGTACGTGAGCTTTTAAAAAATGATAGGGGCCAACCCCGTGGCTCACTCGGGAGAGTGCGGGGCTGGGAGCGCAGCAACGCTCCCACCGCGGGTTGGGATCCTATATAGGGATGGCCTGTGCGTTCACTGGCTGAGTGCGGTGCGGGCGACACCAAGCCAAGGGTTGCAATCCCCTTACCAGCCACAAAAAGGACAAAAAAAAAAATGATAGGAAAAAGGGAAGTTATATACAGATAACAGATGAAAGGGAAGTTTTCCAAGTTGTGATATCAGGGTACCTCTTCCATCTTCAAAGCTCAACCTCTCTCTCTCCCCCGTCTACTTCTATGATCATGTCTCCTGACTCCGACACTCCTGTCTCTCTTTCATAAGGACCCTTGTGATTATACTGGTGGGATTTTTATTTAGTTATTCATACATTCATTCAGTCAACACGTCTTTGATAAGCATCTGCCATGTACCAGATACTCTTGGAGTTCCTGGAGAATCAATGATGAGAAAAACAGACTTGGTTCCTACTCTGTAAAGCTCACTATCCAGAAGGTCAAAGTCCAGATATGGGAAACTAGGAAGAGTGGAGAATTACTATTTTAAACATTCTTTTTTTT
>NW_007726716.1:576844-578602 GCF_000696425.1 Galeopterus variegatus
AGACTTGTAATGGGCATTTGTACTGCCTTCACAGTGTGTGGTCGGCTTCAGAAACATTGTGTCTCTAAATTCCATGCTCTCATTTTCCAGAATGCAAAACAAGCACAGGACATTATTAAAATTATCACTAATAGATAATCATAGTATTACAACCTTGAAGAAACAGGATGAAAATGTCATTTCTCAACCTTTTAAACCGTATGCCCTCCTGTGGCAAATATAAAAATCGACTGCCTTTCAAGTATTAGAAACTTCAAATTATGTTAATCATCATGACTGAAAACAAACCAGTGGTGTTATTACACCAAGGCTAAGGGTTCGGATCCCCATACTGGCCAGCCTCCAAAAAATAAATAAATAAAATAAATAAAAATAAAAATGAATAAACAAATAATCATTGCCAAATAGATTTTTTAAAATAAAATAAAACAAAGCAAAAGAAAGGGCAATTGTAAGATAAAGTTTTGGATTTGACCTGGGTGGTTCTTTTACTCATGATGGTAGAGTGTAGTGGCACACAGTGTGGAAGTGTGGAAGAGGCCAAAACTTATATCATTTGTACATGAGGCCACTGTGCTTGTCTTCCAGCCACAGGTCTCACTTCTGAGAGTTTGACCCATTCCCCGCCACCCCCCACCCCGCCCAAGATGATCCCAGTGAGTGATTACTGACAATGAGGAAGTTGGAGCAATATTTGTGCATCTTATTTCTTCCCATCCTGAAAAATAATTACTGAATATTCAGCCAATATATTTGATGAAAAAATGTCACACTACCTAAATATGAATAATCTCCAAAAACATCACTAATAGTATTATGTTGCAGTATGGTGCAGAGGTTAATCGAGTGAGTTTATAGTCAGGTTACCAGACTTCAAAGCCCAGCCTCACCCTTTATTTAACTATTGGACAAGCTGCTTCACCTCCCTGTGTCTCAATTTCCTCACTTGAAAAATGTGGATATCTATTACTTCTATGCCATAGGGTTCAGTCATTCATTCATTTCACTCACTCAGCATTTATTGTATACTCACTGCATGTTACACACAGTGCTAGTTGCTGAGGATACAGCATATTTAAATGTTTAGTGTATTTTAAAATCTTTTGGGAGGTATAGGCAGTGCCCATAAACTAAGAGCCAATGTTAGTTTTAAATTAGTTTTATTTACTTTGATATATTTTTGCTGCTCTACTTTTGTTTTTGCTAATGCCTTAAAGTATAATAGGCCATAAAAAATGTCATACTGTTATCCATCTGTGGCTGTATTATTTTGTCCTTCAGAGTTCTCAGGAGCCACAAAATATACAGACAAATAAATCAACAGGAAATATAGAAGATATACTGGCAAAGCAACATGTAGGTAGACTTACAAAAAGTTAACAGACATGATCCTTGACAAAATATTCTCTGGATTACCTTACAAACAGCTTTTATTGATTAAATAGAGCCCTCAGAAAAGGGTTGTAAAATGTCACAATATGGCCTTGGCCACTGCATTTCCCTGATAGGGAATACTAATTCTGTAACACATAGCAACAGCCTGTCACCCAAAGGTGTAGTGACATTATTGTAGGTCTTTTACATGATTGTAGGTCTTTTACATGATTGTAGGTGGCTTTCTGTTCCAATATACCAGTTATACTAGACCTAACCTCTGAGCCAGAAATTTTTATTTCTGCTTCTTTTAAACTCCCACCAAAAAGAGAAAAATCACCCTCAGAAGCCATGTTCCAGCTCATGAATATCCATAGAATAAAC
>NW_007726716.1:579490-580591 GCF_000696425.1 Galeopterus variegatus
TGACAAAGAGGCCACCAAGACATGGAGAAATCTACCTTACATTCTATGTCACTTTTAGAGAAAATTAATGTTGGACATGACCCAAACTCATGAAATAACTACCACTAATCTGGGTGAAAATAGAGTATTTATACGAGGCTTTAAACTAAATGCTTGTATTATTTCCAATTCAAATCAGACTTTAAACATATCATTAGAGTTCTTTTAAATATGAAAAAAGAACTTCTAAAGATAGTCTAAATTTTGGCTTAATTAAATTTAGCTATCAAGTCATATATTGTTTATAACTTTTAATTATATATTTGTGACAAATTATTAAGGTGGCCCTTTTAAACTTTCTGTAATAGAGACAGCATGCCAGACACCACTTCCAGCTCGCTTTTTCTCTTAATAGTATTACTTATTCTTGAGATCAGATTTAATTTTTAACCCTTCACTACATATATACGCTTATTTTATTGAAACATATGTATGCTTATTTTACTGAAACAGTACAACCTAAGTTATCACAAACTATTCTCTAACTCTACCAATAACTTTTATCTTCATGAACGAGCCATACTCTCTCTTTCCTCTGGACCTTTGCAGAAACTCTTCATTCTACCTTGAACATCCCAGCCCTCTTATCTTGCTAACTTCACATCTATCAAGTCCAAGCTTAAAGATAACCTCCTCCAGGGAGCTTCCCCTGATTTTCCAAGACTGGGCTTGATGCTGCTCCTGGAGCCTCGCATGTTATTTTGCACTTCTTCCTACCATAGCCCTTTCTGTAGTAGGTGAGAATCACTTATTTATAAGTCTGTGCCTTCTTAGAACAGTGGTTCTCCAACTGTTTGGTCTCAGGACCTTTTGAACTCTTAAAAATTAAGGACCCTAAAGAGCTTTTGTTTATGTGCGTTGTATCTATTGACATTTATGTATTAAAAATTAAAATTGGAAAATTCTTATAATTTTTGTTTATTACTTCATTTAAAAATAACACTAATAGGGCCGGCCCGGTGGCGCACTGGAGAGTGCGCCGCTTGGGAGCGCGGCGGCGCTCCCGCCGAGGGTTCGGATCCCATGTGGAGACTGGTTCCCGCTCACTGGCTGAGCATGGTG
>NW_007726716.1:582199-583428 GCF_000696425.1 Galeopterus variegatus
AGGTGAACAATACAATAATTACTAGTATATTTGGTGCCACTTCCTTGATTCATGCTAAGAAACCAGCAGTTTTACCCACCATTGCTTTTGCACTATGAATGCAAATGCCGTCTTAGTGTTACTTATTGTATTAGGAAAAAGGCTTTGAACTCACAGATCCCCTGGAAGGATCTTGTGAACCCCCAGGGCTTCCCTGACCACACTTTGAAACCTCTGACTTAAAACATAAGTTTCTTGAGAGCAGGGTCTGCTGTCTCAGTGTCTGTGTGTCCCCAAGGTCTGCTTAGCACAGTACCTGATATACAGAAATACTCAATAAAGATTTGCTGAGTGAATAACTAAGAACAGCCTAACTTCTTCTTTGGTTTTCTAGTCCTTTTGTTCTTTGTAATTTTAACATTTCAAAGCATTGTTTTAAAAATATGGTATACATTTAATAAAAAAATATACATTTCTCTTCTCTCTTACAAGAGTGTTCTGAACCTAACTTATCTTGGTGACTCAGGGTCATCACTGTGAGTACTGGATGAAATACAGTGACAGCATGTTGGGGTGTTGTCCCTGCAATACATTGTTATGTATCTACTTCATATAGGGGATTTCACTTATAGTTTTTTTATTTCTTTTTTGTTTACCTCCTTCATTGCCAACGGGCTATCAGCCATCATTTTATTGATGATGTTAGTGTGATAACCGTGAAGAAATATCTCTAATCTCCTCCTTTTTATGTAGTTTGTAATCTGTAACCTTAGACTAGTGAGTCAAATAGGCCTAGACAGATTCTCAGCTGCCCCTTGAATCAAGTATATGAGCTTTTAGTGCATGTATTTTCCAAAATTTATTTGGTTAATCAGAGGCCTCTTTTTATTTTGTTTATAGTCCTGAGCCATATCCTGCCAATCTGAAATTTCAGCATAGCTGACTTTTGTATAGATGAGATTTCGCTGTGTGTGTGATTGCAAAAAATATACCCAAAATACACCGATTTATAATTCAAGTTAAATGAAACCATAAGCCTACTGTTACAGAGATGAAGGTAGATCTCATTTTGGAAAATCTTCAACTTGCCATAATTAAAACAAATCCAAATTATTGGAATGGGGAAAGAGGAGCTACAACGAGAGTGTCAGAAGATTCTGCTTAAATAGCCTGTGAACGTTCACTGCTTAATCCTGAAACTTGTGAAC
The DNA here is from genome assembly GCF_000696425.1 of Galeopterus variegatus. Taxonomy (NCBI): domain Eukaryota; kingdom Metazoa; phylum Chordata; class Mammalia; order Dermoptera; family Cynocephalidae; genus Galeopterus; species Galeopterus variegatus. The sequence goes on from NW_007726716.1 coordinate 583,387, forward strand.
TCAGCTTATGTTGTATTAATTTACACCTAGTCATGTTGTTTG
>NW_007726716.1:584863-589937 GCF_000696425.1 Galeopterus variegatus
CTAGCTCAGGTATCCACTGCGTAAGGGCTCTAGACTGGTGTGTTTCATTCTTCTCCAGACATCTGCCAGTGCAAGAACATGGCACAGAAAATAAAAATCTTGCCACCCTGTTTCTGAAACTTTGGAGATGTGGCATGTCTGTTATTTTTAGGCAGCTGATTGCAGCCAATTAGCCTTCAGAACTCACCCAGTTTCTCCTCCCCTCCTAGACCAACTATACCTGGGAGAATAGGGCCATCCAAAGACAATCAGTAAGCTTTGGCGTAAGGAATTCACTAAGGGCTCAAGGTGCTCTTCGAAGACAGAACTAAGAACTTAAAATCAGCTGGAAGATGAGTTCTTAAAGGTTTTCATGCCAACTTTCAGGCCACAAATAGTGGGTTTTACCAGGTAACCAACCAGTTAAATTTCATTTTGAAAAAGAATGTGTCTATTGTATCAGAAAAGTATCCTAAGTATGAGACTAAAAATTAAATATAGCTTCCCATTCCTAAGGAATACTCTTCATGGTGTGCTATGGGTCAAATGTGTCCCCCAAGAGTTCATATATTGGAAACTTGACCCCTATTGTAACAGTGTTAAGAGGGTGGGAAATCCAGTTACAGTATATGAAATGTGGGGCTTATAAGAGATGATAAGATTGTGAGGACTGTGCCCTTGTGAATGGATTGATCCATTCATGGAATAATGAGTTGATGGTTTAATGCATTGTCATGGGCATGGTTCTGATGTTTTCAAAAATTTGGCGAGTGAAAAGGTTAGCCCTCTCTTGTTCAGCCCATTCTCACCATGTGACACCTTGTGTCACTGTGGAGAGTTTCCACAAAGAATAAGGTCCTCACCAGATGTGTTCCCTGGACTTTAGACTTCCTAGCCTCTAAAACTGTAAGAAATAAATTTCATTTCTTTGTAAATTACCCAGTTTTAAATATTATGTTGTAAGCAACCGTAACAGACTAATACGCAGTGGTAACCCAAAGTATAGTGGGCCTGGATCCAGCCTTCTTGCTTTGAGAAATCACACACTCCTCTATAACTGCTGGCCTCTGTGCCAGATGTGTCCTCTGCTTCAATGCTATTACCCTGGGCATGGGGAAATACAGCCATTCACCATAAAACAGTTGGGAGTAGAAATGGATGGCAAATATCATGTGATAGAGTTTGGATGTGTTGTCCCCCCCAAAACTCATGTGGAAATCTGGTCTCCAATGTAGCATTGTTTGGAGCTGTTTAGGTCATGGGGGGCAAATCTCTCATGAATGGATTCACATGCTCCCTGGGTGGGGGTGGTGAATGAGTTCTCACTTTATTAGTCTCCACAAGAGCTAGTTTTTTTTTTTTTTCTTTTTGTCTTTTTTCGTGTCCAGCAATGGATCGCAACCCTCGGTGTTGCGCCCGCACCTCGCTCAGCCAGTGAGCAGGAACCGGTCTGTATGTGGGATCCGAACCCTCGGCGGGAGCGCCACTGTGCTCCCAAGCGGCGCACTGTAGCAGTGCACCACCGGGCCGGCCCGAGAGCTAGTTGTTTAAAGGACCCTGGCATCTCCTCTTTCTCTCTTGCTTCCTTTTGCCATGTGATCTGCCTGTACACACAGGCTGGCTGCCTGCATTTTTCTGCCATGAGTAGAGGCAGCCTGTGGCCCATGCCAGATGCAGCTGTCTCAGAATCATAAGCCAGATAAACCTCTTTTCTTTATAAATTACCCAGTCTCAGGTATTCTATTATAGCAACACAACAGACTAATACACCATGGGAAGAACCAGATGCGCCTAACTTGGGAGGATTCCTGCTAGATATATCTTGAACTAAGAGCCAGTCAGGTTTCCAAGGTGTGGGTGGCTAATAGCTGGTTTAATTATAATTTATCATAGCACTTGTCAGTTAAGCCTTAGTTTTCCAAGTTGACTCAACAAAAAGATTTGGTTTACAATGAGAAAGTAATAAAGAGATAAAATTTTTCCTAGATCAGGATAAAGTTTTAGGGGCTCCATCCTGCCTGGACCCCCATGAACCAGAAACAGATGGGAGAGGAGGCTTTAGCCAGACCTCCCAGTGTATAAAAATGAGGTGTCCTGGGCTCTGAAACCAAATCAAGAAAGTGCGAGGGCTTCTATAGGTTCAATGCCCAAAACTCAATTTTTAATGGTAATTACATCTTAATTTTTATTTAACTCTTACTATGTGCATGGCACATAATATGAGGATTATCTCATTTTAATCTTCAAGTATCCCTATGAAGTGGGTGCCACTCATGCATTGAACAAGTATTTCTGGAGAGCCATTATGTAATTGTTGCTGGGGTGCAACAGTGAACAGGGCTGATGAGGTCCCTGCTGTAGTGGCGCTTACTGTCTAGTGGAGGTAGACAGAAAATGGACACATGGATTCTCTCATCCAATGAGTGTTACTGATTATCTACTATGTGCCAAATGTGTGTTAGCCACTGGGGATATAGCAGTGTATCCCCAAACAAGCAAAAATATCTGCCCTCAGAGAACTGCATTCTAGTGGGGAGAAGACAGACAATAAACTAAAGAAATATGTAAATTATAGAGTATGTTATATAATAAATGCCAAGGAGAAAAATAAAGCAGGGAAGGGAATGGAGAAATATGGGAATTCTAGTGGGGAGAAGACAGACAATAAACTAAAGAAATATGTAAATTATACAACATGTTATATAATAAATGCCAAGGAGAAAAATAAAGCAGGGAAGGGAATGGAGAAATATGGGAAATTTTAGACAAGGTGATGAGCCGAGGGAGTTCTCTGAGTCAGTGTAAAATAAACACATAAATAAACAAGAGAATTTCAAAGAGTAGAAAATGTTGTGAAATAATTGATCAGAATAAAGGGGGAGGGGGGCTGGATTTTGAGAAGGTACTTGAGATTGTTTGGCCAAGGAAGGCCTCTCCAAAGGGTGGCAATTGAATGAGACTCACGTGGTGAGAAGCCACAGGAAGAAGTTGGGGAGGGCCTTCCAGATCAAGTTCTGAGGGGGGCTGAGCTCCTTGTGTTTGAGAAACAGAAAGAACGGCAGCGTGGCTGATGTGTTATGAACACAGAGGAGGAGAACATGATGTGAAATCGAGTTGAAGAGGTATTGGGATGAAATCATGTGGTGCTTGCTCTCATTAGCCCATCTTCCAGATGAAGAAACTGAGGGTCAGAGAGGCACCGTCAAGGTGACACAGTACTGGGATTCTACTGGCTCCAGAGTTCATATCTATAACTGTTCATGTATGCTCACCCCATCCGGCAGCACACAGCTCGTAAACAGCTGCAGAGACTGGAGAATAAATGTGTTAGTAAAAGTGACATGCCAGCCCGGTTGCTCCATGGAGAATCTAGAACATAAGTATATCTAACTTAGTGGTTTCCATGCAGGCTTACCTGGGGTAGGGCCAATGGAAAGCCTGGGTGGCTAGTCCCTTACCTTGAACAGGGTCCTTAATGTTAATCTGGCTTCTCCAGCACCTGGAACCACAATCAGGCGAAAATATCACTACAAATCTGGTAGTCTCTAATCCTAGGCCAGGAGCCCTGCCGCTCTTCGTTCAATGAGCTCAGGCACGTAGTATTAACAGCAGGTGCAAGCAGGACACTCAGCAGTCCCCCACCCCCTCGGACCTGGCCTCCCCAAGCGGGGCTGCTCAGGAAATGTATGTGCTAGAGGAGAATGAGCTTATGGACAGGAGAGGAATGACTTTAGGAATATCAGTCTTGCATCCCCATCTCCCTCTATGTCACTCTATACACTTTCAAGGCCTTCCAAGGAAAACACCTTCTTATAGGCACTCAGTAAATTGAAAAATTCTTTTAAAAGCAAGTTTTCTCAACATTGAAGTTTAGGCTTCCTGTTTTCGCTCATTCCCTGTCATACCTTCCTCTATCACTGAAGCAGTCAGTGACTCCCACATGTGTTTTGGGAGGTGATTTGGCTAGTGCAGAAATTCTGGGTCTTGATGGAAGACAGAATTTTCTACCCTCTTACCTAAATCCCAGTTCTTCTCTGTGACATTAGTTGTCTGCAGAGCCTCCACTCTCTCTGAATCAGGTTATGGAGTCTGCAGAGGTTCCCACCCCATGAGGCTGTCATATGTCAGAGTCCCGGGAAGCCTGGGCTACCTGCCCCAGTCCTGGCTGATGCTTTTCTCTTGGGTGCTGGTTATTCCTGGTCCTTTCTCCTTCTGGAGCCTCCCATATCCAGGGGGAGTCCCCAAAGACCTTTTGCTTACCTCTTTCTTCCTGGCTTTGAGCCCTAAGCACATTTTCTAGAATGATGCCTTTTCCCAACATTCCCCTGCAGATCTGTGATTCTGAAGCCAGCTCATGTCTGCCTCCCCTCCAGATCTACCTAGGCAAAGAGCCCTGGCGTGCCAGGAATCGAGCTGATTGGCCTTGCCTTGTTTGGACAATGTTGTTGGTTCCTGACCATCCCTTTTCTGAGGGCTTCAGATTCTGCCCAAGTTTTTATCCTTATTTTTATTTGGCCTTCTGTTAAAACTTCCCCCAACCTCACCCTTACTCAGCTCTAGCTCTTCAGGAGAGAGAATTGATTAGTTTTCTTTCACATCCTTTTTCAAACACACTGGCAACCTAATCACAGAAAAGTTTACATTGGTAGAGCAAATAGCAGGGCAAATGTTGTAGGAAGTATCTCTTTCATCTCAGGGAGGAAAATGTAGTCTTTGCAAGGGAATAACCAACCCTACAGCTCTGAGTTTACCAAGAGAGGCTCTGAGTTCTTTCTGGTTCTTGGACTCAACACTTGAGTTGGTCATGGGCAAGTTGCTTAAGCTCTCTGTGTCTTAATTTTCTTATGAGGGTACTTCAAAAAGTTCATGGAAAAGCAGAATTGAAAGAAAATACAGGTCTTCCCATGAGCTTTTTGGAGTACCCTCATATCTCTAAAATGGAGTGAGATCTGGCTGGTTAGCTCCGTTGGTTAGAACATGGTGCTTCTGGGCCAGCCCGGTGGCGCACTGGAGAGTGCGCCGCTTGGGAGTGCAGCGGCGCTCCTGCCGAGGGTTCGGATCCCATGTGGAGACCGGTTCCCACTCACTGGCTGAG
>NW_007726716.1:591385-592862 GCF_000696425.1 Galeopterus variegatus
GGTCAGTGCAGGGATCTGAACCCTTGACCTTGGTGTTATAACACCTCATTGACTTTAGAATTTTTTTGCACTCTAAAAAAAACTTGGTATTTTTTAAAAATGTCATCTGATAGAGCCTATTTATTCTTTCTGTCTAAAATAAACTTACCTATTGCTAATTTTTCTATGTGCCTGAAAACAAGATAAAAAGTTGTTTAAATGCCTGTCTGCCCCATTAGTGTATAAGCCTCAGAAGACTGGGGGGACAGGGGTGTCTAGAGCTAGACAGTGCTCCTGCTGTAGGCTTCAGGCTTGTCTGATTTGTTGAATTTCAGTTGCATATTCACTGGGGAAATTATTCAGTGCAGAAATGTTAGAAGCTATAAATATACAGACTCTAATCAAGTTTAGAGGAATTAAAAATCTAACACTGAGTAAGTAAAGCCCCCACCGGAAGGCCAGTAAGTTCATTAGGAAAAATTTATAAGATGCAAGAAAAGATGATTAAATCTGAGCTAATGATATGTTTGACATTTTCATAGAAATAGTCTGCGTACATGGCAAAGGAGTTCACCAGTTTTATTAACCTTATTATTCAGTGTGTTGAGTTTACAAAAACCTGGGAAGTCGATAACGGTAATTAAACAGAGAACCGTGACAAAGCAGACCATCTAGGTGAGCTGCAAGGCATTGGGCCAAGTGCTTTTAAGCACCTGGCAGAGATATTTGCAGAAGAGAAAGAAAGAGGAGGGGGGGGGAGAGAGAGAGAAGGAGGGAGGGGNAAAAAAAAAAAAGGTTGAGAATAGTACTTATTTCAGATGGATATTGAATGGCATTAAAAAACAGAAGTGCTTAGCACAGTGTCAGGCACATAGCGGGTGCTCAATAGATGTTAACTATTGTTACAGGAGATGCTGAGAGCGTCCTTGCTGTTGTAAATCAGCACTTCCTGCTACCCCTGGGCAATGGGGTTTATTTCTCTCAATCTCTTTTTTCCCTGGACTGGATGACTGATGCAATTAAGTCCCCACTACCCCTTGATGATGAGGTCATCACAGAAGTGTGAGTGTAGCTTAGAATTTCCCTGTCACCTCGCCCATACTTGCAATTTATTTCTAAATTGCTTATCCCAGTCGGCTGCAGAAAGAGTAAGCAAAGAATAATTTTCTGTCCACCTATGCATTTGCAGTACACATTTCTGTGTTGGTCGCAATTTGGTAGAGCCTGATCTATTTGATAAATTTTAAGCCACCTTAGATTCCTTATGGCTCTGTATTTGGATCTTTTATTAAACCCAGTGCTCACAGTCGTCACTGATTTTCTCCCTGAAAAACCTTCACTTACCTGTGGTCCATTTTTCTACATCCCCTTTTCTAACTTTCAGCGTTTGTGTTTACTTTTTAAAAACCAACTTTTCAATAGTACAGGAATTCAATCCAAAGGATTTGCAATTTTGGGGGGACAGTTTATACCTCGTAGAAAAGCAAAAAGTATCTTT
>NW_007726716.1:594203-594707 GCF_000696425.1 Galeopterus variegatus
AAAATGGGGAAAATGGATGTGAAGACTATAATTAAACATAGTTCAAATGTTGTTTAAGGTTAATCACTATAGCTTCAGCTTGAATTTTTAAAGCTCTGAATTAGAAGGCAATTCATCCTTTTCTCCTGCATTTGAAATGCACACCATAAGGCAGAGGGAGTGTCACCCTAGGTTAAGTGCAATGGCAGCACAGAGCAGATGTCAAACATGTTTTCTGTTTTAACATGTTAACTAAAGTGCTTTAAAAGCAAATGTTAGGATAATCCTCATTTAAGCACACATAGATACATTTCTAAGTTGTTGTCAAATGCTATTTATTAGTGTTCACATTCATTTTTTTAAAATGCTGTAAAAGTGGGTGAATCCTTCTTAGCAACCACCCTGTGCCTTAGGTCCTGGTGTGGAGGATTCTGGAGTCCAGGTTCTCAGCAGTCCTCAGCTGACACTGTCACTGTGCACAAGGAACTCTCAGGGACCCTGTCTTATGGTATTATCCAAACCTCC
>NW_007726716.1:596550-597455 GCF_000696425.1 Galeopterus variegatus
TGCATACCTTTTTCAATTTTGACCTATATGACTGTATTAGCTTTTCAGAAGTTAAATTAAAAATAAAAGTATAATTAATCACCTAAGGAAACCCTACATTTCTTGCACTACAACTCGAATGTGATTTCTGGGCTTAAAAGTCAGATGCTTTCTCAGCTCTCTATACCTTCCCTTGGAAAAATAGACCATGAGCTATGTTCCTTCTTGATTTCCCCTTGCAAACATGGTCTTGGAGAAGTTTCTGTCTCATAGCAAAATTAACAGGAAGGAAAATTAAGGGGTATCAAGTCTTGATCCTCAAAAAGGGTACTTTCGTTTTCTGGATCATTCCTTTAGATTTCACAGGAGAGGGGAAGATGGTGACTGCAGGCTTCTCAGGAAACTGCCAGGAAGGTCCCAGCAAGGGAAGTGCAGCTGGATCTCAGGTAAGCTTTCTGAATCCCTGCACTGATTGCCAGGCTCTTTGGAGACAACCCACCCCCACCCAGGAACTGCAGGGGGCAGAGCAGTGCTCGGTTGCTGTAAGACTTCCTCCTGCCAGAGCTGAGAGTGACAGTGCTTGAACTTGCCAATGAGGCTGCTCAGCTTTTCTGGGTGGAAATCCTTGCCCTCTGGAAGAGACAGGCACTCACACAGTCCCAATGCTGAGCAAAACGGCTGCGAAATGGAGATCGCCACACAGCAAAGTCAAACGGCAAAACTTTAAAAAAATCTGAGATCTTTGATTTTTTTTTTTTGGCTCTACCTTCAAAATAGATCCCAGATCCCAGATCCCAGTGGCATTCTGGTCCTATTTTATCCCTGGAGATGATAATGTTTTTATAACATCTCCCTTGCTTTGAGATCTTTGATATTGAAAAGTTCCACCCAAAAAACCCCAAACAGGACTGCAACCATCTTTATTA
>NW_007726716.1:598443-601265 GCF_000696425.1 Galeopterus variegatus
TTTAAGCACCAGGCCTTAAAAGCTGAAGCTCAGGGGCTGAAGATCAAGACAAGGCCTTGTGGGTAAAAAGAAATCGAAGAAGAAAGAAACGTGTATATTCTGCTTGCACAAGCATTAAGCCTCATTGGTATCCCCGCCACCTACTTGAGCAGTCATCCAAGCTCTGTGCAATAGGGGGTAACAACAGCCCACCTCACAGTGCTGTCATGAGGATTAAATGAGATAGTCAATGCCTATAAAGCACACAGATATTGCACAGCACAGAGGTATGCTCAATGAATTATTATTAATATGGTGAGGTTGGGGAAGAAGTGGAGTATACTGTTTCCAGCAGCCTTGCCTTGGAGAAGCCCAGGTTTGATCAGGGATGTGATTGCGTTCTATTTTTCCAAGTGCAGGTCTAGGAACAAAATGGAACAGTCAGGATGAAGATGACTATGCTGTTCTCATCCCATCCCTGGGAAGGGTGTCTCCACTGCACAGGCCTTAACTCCTGTGTGAACCCCTCCACTCCCCGCATCTAGTAACAGGAGCCTTTCCTGTCTGTCTGCAGCTCCCTGCCACACTGTCAACCAGGTTATTCCAGAGTTGATTTGTATCCAACACGACTGTAATCGACACAGTTATCACACCATAAAACCCAAGGTCACGGGAAGGCGAAGATAGACTAAGGAATCTATTAGTAATAAATCGTCTTGATAAAAAAAAGAAGACTATAGGAAAACACATAAACCCAAACAACACATCACATTTTTATGTGATTTTTTTCTCTTTGTTTATGACTTGCTTCCTTTCTTTTAGAAACATTGGCCTTCACTTGTGTGACACAGGGATGCTCTGATATTGTCTTCCATAACAATAGTGGGGAGAGCAGCTCCCTGAAAATATTTAGGAAACCATATAATATATATATTATATGAGAATATGGATCAATTTCAGTCCAATAGTTTCTTAAAAGGCACTTCAAAAAGGCAGGAGTTTGCTGCTATCAGTTTAATGGGCTATAAGATTCTTCCCCTGAGAGAAGTTTCTAGAACATCTAGGCAAACGTTCTGTGTGCCGTCCATTTCCTTCCATAAGACTGAACCCAATGACGAGGTAGGTTGGAACTCTTGTCTTGCCCACATGCAAAAATGGCACTGGACCAGAAATGGGAACGTTCTGTGTGCCGTCCATTTCCTTCCATAAGACTGAACCCAATGATGAGGTAGGTTGGAACTCTTGTCTTGCCCACATGCAAAAATGGCACTGGACCAGAAATGGGAAAGGTTCTGTTGGACTTTTTGGAGGCCCTCTAAGACAATTGGCCATAATTCTAACATCACCAGCTCTTCCACTACTACTTTGTGTTTTGAGCACTGCAGCTCTCTTGGAGCCGACACGGTTGATATCCTGCAGAAAACACCAAGCCAAGGACCACAGAACTCAGAGAAACGTAGTGTTGGGGTAAATATTGACAGGGCTGTGCGTTGCTTGAACTATGAGGACAGGCAAACCAGCTCAAACAGGGTTAACCTTCTTATGATGTTACCTAGATTGTTTGAATGACCTAGAACGATCCAGATGAGGTGGAAACCATTGAGGTGGAAGTCTTCCTTTGTCTTTCTGTTGCATAGGACTACTCTATGCATTCCAAAATCCCTTCCAACTCCCATCTCTCTAACAAGGTTGGGCCTAATCATTGCCTGTATGCAGCTGTCCTTTTTGTTTGTAAATATCAGTGATACAGAGAATAATATCTTATTTGAACAAGCTTGTCACTGTGTACCAAGCACTCTCACATATATTTGTGAAAGACTTTAGAAGCATATTATAGTCTGTGTTGTTACTGCTCCTAAATATTTATATGCGCAGACACAATTTAAAGGTATCTGAAGGGCCTTGTAGTTTATTTAAAAAGCTGTTTTAAATTAATCCAGCACAAGGCCAATATAACAAGATAAACAGATCCTAGTCTACCACTGGCCAACCATGCCCCAGAAAGATAGCAGATGCATAAATAAATAGCTCACACAAGCATCCATTCTACCCACCGACACCAGCATCACGTATGGATACTTCAGCATTGTGGCTTTACACGGAACTTTGCCTTGGATAGCTCAGCAAGGAGATCAGATTAATGGGCTCTTTTCAAGGACCAGCATCTTGTATAATACTCCTGACTCCAGCCTTCTAGATTATTAGGTAGGGGCTTTGGATAAAAAGTGTTTAGTTCTGTGGTAGCCAGATAGTCCTATCTTTCCAAATAGTTGGGGATCAATCATTGTTTGTTGGCTTTGAAATGATTTTCATTTCTTTATGGCATTGCGTTCTAGGGCCTAGGAATGCCTTTGGCAACAGGAACTTAAGATTTCTCTTTTCCTATTAGGATCGTAAGTAAGAAAAACGACAAGCAGGACAGTTTTATCTGTGTGGCTTGACATCTAACAAAATGTCCCTGCATTTGCATTTGGGTAGGAGTTTTAATTGAAAATATAATATCCTTTAGGAGAGAAAAATCCATGGCCTATAACATAGATATTATTTTTGCATAAATGGCCTCAGCCAAATTTGGTGAAATATCTCTAAATTTTGAGGAGAGGTATTTCTAGAAAATCTACCAAGAAAAAAAAAAAAATGTTTCAGCTCTCCTTTCTCCATTTTACTAAGCATGACTTCTTTTTTTGTTTTCTGTGTGTGTGTGTGTGTGTGTGTGTATTTTAATAGCTCTTAAAGGGCCACAGGAAATTTTAAGCTTGAGCAAAGAACCATGCCCCTCAGTTTAGAGAAAGGAGGCACTGTCTGCAGGGAAGATGGCATACACAGCACAGACCACCTCTCCT
>NW_007726717.1:0-321 GCF_000696425.1 Galeopterus variegatus
AAAACAAACAAAAATATGTTCAAGACCCCAAGATAAAAAGGTCCTATTTTAACTATTGTGGATAAGAAATATCCTCAGATCAGGCCACATAAAGCAGTCATGGTAAGGTTAACACATTCTATTATAGGCCAAATATAACTAGACCTCAAATTTTGCTTGTGAAAACAGTTGATATAAAGAAACTATTATATTATTTCAGGCTGCATTTCGATGCCATGCCAAAGTTTGAACAAAACCTAGGAATTATGAGTCAGATTTCGTACTACCTCTACTATCATCAAAACAGTGCCCTTTCCCTTTCTAGCTGTTTAAAAAGTCCAG
>NW_007726717.1:2501-2707 GCF_000696425.1 Galeopterus variegatus
CCTGGGTTTGATTTCCATGCTGTATAGCTTATTATTTCTAATACATACATGTCTTAGAAAACTTCCCTTCTACCTTCACCCCACCAGTCCGCAAGTAAAACATTCAGTGTGGAAATGATCCTGGTACCCTTGACCTTCTACTCCTGTGCCTGACTCCAGAATGAACCCCGTGGAAGGGTCTTCCACCAGGGTTAAGTGGCTTTCCA
>NW_007726717.1:4279-29351 GCF_000696425.1 Galeopterus variegatus
TAATAATCATATACATTGTATATTGACAAAATAAAAATTAAAAAAATAAATAAATAAATAATTCTATATGATTAATCATCTCAGAAAGGTAAGCTATTTTATATGTTTTTTGAATTCAGAGAATAAGAAGTATCTCGTGGAAATAGAGACAGCCAAAATAAAAATTTCAAAATATGTACTGATCGATTAAAGAATGGGCAAAAGACATGAACAGACATTTCACCAAAGAGGATATACAGATGGAAAATAAGCACACGAAAAAATATTTAGCATCATTAGATATTTAATTTGATTAATTAAAACTATAATTAAGCACAAATTAAAATCACAATTAAATACAAATTAAAACCACAATGAGATATCACTATACTTCTGTCAGAGTGGGTTAAATTAAAAAAAATAGTATCCAAAATAAAATGCTGGTGAGGATTCAGGAAATCTAAATCCCTCATACAGTGCTGGTGAGAATATAAAATGATAACATTACTGTGGAAAACACTTTGATTTTGCTGTGGTTTAAATACATCCCCCAAAATTCATTGTCAGAAACTTAATCCCCATTGTAACAGTATTAAGAGGTGGGGCCTTTAAGAGGTGATTAAAATTATTAATGCCCTGGTAGGAGTGGGTTAACTATCATAGTAGTGGGGCCCTGATGAAAAGAACAGGTTTGGTCTGATTTCCTCTGTCTGTCTTGTGCACTTGCTTCTGCCTTTCATCTTTCTGCCATCAGATGACCCCCACCAGATGCCAGCACCACACTCTTGTACTTCCCAGCCTCCAGAGTTATGAGAAATAAATTTCTTTTTGTTATAAATTATCCAGTCTATTGTATTGTTATCACCGCAGAAAACAGACTAAGATAACTTCTTATAAAACTAAATATGCAGCCATCATACAATCCAGCAGTTGTATTCTCAGACATATATCCATAAATTTGTAAAAGTTATACTCACACAAAAATCTGTAGAGGAATTTTTTATAACAGCTTTATTCATAGTAGCCAAAAACTGGAAATGGCCCAGATATCCTTCAACAGTTGAATAGTAACCATGGAACATCCATGTTATTGAATACTACTCAGCCTTAAAAATGGACAGACAAATGATACACAAAACAACTTTCCTTGAATCTTAAGGAAATTATGCTGAGTGAAAAAAGCCAATACCAAAAATTGACATACTGTATGATTCCATTTATAATATCATTGAAATTACAAATTTATATAAATGGAGAACATATTAGTGGTTGTCAAGTGTTAGGGTAGGGAAGGGAAGGGATGTGAGTGTGGCTATAAAAGGCCTAGATGAGGGATCCTTGAAGTGATGGAAATGTTCTGTGTTTTGACTATTAACATCCTGATTGAGATATTATAATACAGTTTTGCAAAATATTACCATTGAGAGAAACTGAGTAAAGCATACTCAGAATTTCTCTATATTATTTCTTACAACCGGTCATGAATATAATGGATATTTATTTCAAAATAAAAAGTTAAACTTATAAAATAATAAAGAAGTCGTACTGGAAGATCAATTCAAGAAACCTAGAAAATAGGACATAAAGATAAAAACATTTCAATAGGGGGCAATAGAGTTTTTAAAAATTGGAAGGCCAATCCGGATAGTACAACATTTAACAAGAATTGCAAAAAGATTACAGAAAAAGTAGGAAGAAAACATGGTCAAAAAGTGTGACAATGTCACTAAAATGAAGGATGTGAGCCTCCCAATGTGAAAGATGAAATGAGAGATATGATGGTTAATTTTACGTGCCAATGTAAATGGGCCATGGGGTGCTCAGACATTTGGCCAAACATTATTCCAGGGTATCTGTGAGGTTTTCCCAGATGAAATTAACATTTGAATCTATAGACTGAGTAAAGCAGATTGCCCTCCCTCATGTGGGTGAGCCTCCTCCAATCAATTGAAGATCTGAATAGAATAAAAAGGCTGAATAAGAGGAAACTCCTCTCTGTCTGACAGCTTGAGCTGGACATCAATCTTCTGGTCTTTGGACTCAGACTGAAGTATCAGTTCGTCTTGGTTTTCTAGCCTCTGGCTCTTAGACTAGAACTTATACCATTGGCTCTCCTGCCTCTCAGGACTTTGAACTCAGATTAGAACTACACATCAGCTTTCCTGGGACTCTAGTTTGCCAACTGCAGATCTTGGAACTTCTCAGCCTCTACAACTGCATGAGCCCATTTCATACACACGCACCCACATATGCATGTACTTCAAAAAGTTTGTGGAAGGGTTCATATTATCTTTTAATTCTATTTTTCCACAACCTTTTTGAAGTACCCTCATACACACACACACACACACACACACACACAACTTATTATAAGGAGTTGGCTTAGACATATACATGCAGACACATACATGTATGTATGTTATGTATGTATATATCCTATTGGGTCTCTTTCTCTGAAGAATACTGGCTAATACAATAGGCCTCACTGAGTGCCTTCCAAATAAATGAAAAAAGGGCTCAGAGCATATCACCAGTGTCAAAAACTATGAAGGGTCTGATATTTAACCCAACTTGCAAGCTAATAAGTTAGCCTGCCACAATTTCACAGACTCTGGCAGAAGACATGAGACTTCCGGGTCAGAGACAAAGAACTTTATTACAACACAGCAAGCAGCATAAGTTTTATATTCACATGGTTCTCCTTGCCCCCCAAGTCCCACGAGAGCTATCCAGAGCAACCCAGGTGTGTACTGCACATGCTGTAGGTTCATGTCACAGCTGTGAAACCCTGAGCTTCAGAAACACATATCTTTTATAGAAGGCTTCAGGCAAACTTGCCTAAACTTTATACCACATGGAGACATTATCTTTTTTAAGTTGGACAACAAACCTTCCCTCTTAAAGAGGAGACACTCTATCTTCCAAGACTGTTCTCTGTACAAATATCCTTGAAAAGACAATACAGAACAAAAGGCTTTTATTTTCTCAGCTCATAAGACATGCAGAAATGCTAGAGACCTGTGGATAATTGTTTCCTGATAACCAGAAATAAAAAAAAATAAGGAGAACCTCCTAAATATTTCCACAAGGAAAAAGCAGGTCTATTCTGACTTTTAATTACCAACTCTAGAACCTCAAAGACAATGAAGCAATGCCAAAACCTAAGGGAAATGATTTTCACGTTAAAATTTTATACCCCATCAAGTGATTAGTCAAGTAATAGATAGTAAAAACAATCTCAGACACACATAATTTTTTTTAATTTCTAAGCGCCTGCTACAGAAAACTACCATCAAACTATGCAGTGAATAAAATCCATATAGAAAGGGAAAATATAAGATCTAGTGTGTAGGAAATTCAACATAGGTGATCAGCAGAGACAAATTCTAAAATAATGGTGGAAAAAGCCCCAAGTTAACTGTGCAGCAGGTCATAAGAGTATGAACTATAGAATGGGACAGAAGTGATGAATCTAGAGGGAGAGACAAAGTGAGAGAGGAAGAGAGAGAACTGACAGATTTTGTTTTAATTGACTGTTTGGAAAATGGTATTGATAAGGATTGACAGATCTGTTCAAATTTGGGGCCTAATTAGTAATAGGTTGCTATGGTTTGAATGCTTGTGTCCCCCTGAAATTCATATGTTGAAACCCAATCACCAATGCGATGGTATTAGGAGGTAGGTGGGGCCTTTGGGAGGTGATTAGGTCATGAGGGCAGAGCGCTCATGAATGGGATTAGTGCCCTTATAAAAGAAAGCCTTGAGCACTAGACAGCCCTGGAAACCATGTAAGGACACAGATAGAAGGTGCCGTTTACGAACCAGAAAGCAGACCATCATTAAAAACCAAATCTGCTGGTGCCTGGATCTTGGACTTCTCAGCCTTCAGAACTGTGAGAAATAAATTTCTGTTCTTTACAGGCTACCTAATTTATGATATTTTGTCACATAAGCTCAAAAGGAATAAGACATAGGCATATTTAGAAAATTAAGCAAGTGAACAGAGTTGAAGCAGTTATTAAATCCAGGAAAAGCAAAGAATTATGAAAAAGAAAGCAATACTACCTTGACTGGCAGAGATTAATGCTAAACAGCCAAAATAATGCAAATAAATAATAGCTATTGAATAACGGGTGGTAACCACATTAGGAGACAGGTGAAAAAGAACAGGAAGTGACAGTTACAGAAATGCTAAGTTCTCTTCTACCAACACAATGCAACCATGTCTACAATTAACAACTAAAGAAATGAAAATTTAAGAATTTCATTTAAAAATGTGGAAGAAATATGAGAAGAAATACCTTAAAATGTTGAGAACAGTTTCTTCACTGGGGAGTGGGACGGGGTGAGCAAGGCAGCAGATGGCTTCAGGAAAGGTAGTGACAGTAAGTAATTTCCTCATTGACTTCAAATTTGTTCCATATCTTTAAATTCTGTATTACTTAAAAACATGTTTTTATTTGACCGAGATAAAGTAACAATGTGTTATGAAGCTCCGGGTTTCTGTGGAGATCTATTATTTTAGCTCTATTATTCTTTCAGTCGCCAAAGTGCCTCTGTTCCCATTTGTATTATACATTGGGGGGTTTCACAGGTTGATTTTAAGGCAATTAGTCTGTTAAAATATAAATAGCATAATAAAGTGGAAACCCAAAGTAATAATATAATCTAACAATAATACGGTAATGAAATAGAATAAATAGCACAATAAAATACAATTGCAAAGTACCACCTTAAAGTTAAATAATAAATTTCTAATCATAGGATGTTATGTATCAGGAATGGGCTAGTTTAGAAACAGTTTGAGGGTGAAGAGTGATATTTGCTACTCTAGTGTTAAATCAGCCTGCACTGGCAATAGACAGAGCAAGCCTTATCTAACAGTCAAGTCGTGATTCTTCTCAGGAAGGAAAGTGTTCCCTTCCACCTTTGTCCTTTATTTATACCAGCCAAATCTTACTGATGCATTTATAAGTCAAGATCTTTTGATTGTAAATGGCATAAGTTCAATTTAAATTAGCTTAAGGGGAAATAAAAGGGGATTTATTGATTGTGTAACTGAACGACTCAAGAGTAGATTTGGGGGCTGGATGGATCCTGGAGCTCAGCCAGCACCTCTTGTTCTCCTCATCCCTCAGCTCTGCTCCCTTCACATTGCCTTTGTTCCTACCCAAGTCCTTCCCTCAAGGCATGGAGCTCCACGCTGATATCCAACAGTCTCAGTTATCCAGCAGGAAAGCGCCACTCTTTCCCAGAAACTCCACAAAAGCACCAGGCTGGCTAGGACTGAACCAACTCAAACCATGTGCTCTGCCATAAATCAAAGCCCTCTGGATCCATATGGGAAACTGCAAATGGGAAATGAAGAGAGGGGGTTATGAAATTTCTTTGGCAGTGTCATTCCTGCTGGGCAGGTACCAATCCAGGAACTAGATTCTGGAAAAGAGAGCAACTCATTTGAGGTCAAAAGAGGAGGAAGCAAGTCCCTAGGTACTGACATAAACTCCGTGTGAGTGAGGGTGGAGAGGTTTTTGAGGATGACACCTCCCTGCTGCCCCTGAATTCTCAAGCAAGGTCTCAGTAATGGAGGCTAAATTTTGCCTCTTAACTAAATTGCTTTAGATAATTAGCTTGGAGAATTGCTTTTCAAAGACAGTAAAAGAAAGCCTGGGGAGGCCTCCTAATGAGGGTATTGTTAATTTGAAAGGATTTTTTTTAATGCATGGGTATGGAGTGTTTTTAAAGGCTTATTACCTTTAAGCCTTTAAGTTCAACTTACAATGTCTTTAAAATTTTTATGACACTAATAATTGTCATATGGTTAAATTAAATAAGAAGGAGGCCACTGGCCTGAGGCTATCACTGTGCTTTAAGTTCCAACCTAACAAACTACAACCTAACTAGCACATAAACAAACTGAAAACCTAACTAACTTAGGAGTATAACAAACGGCTGAGTCTTAGCCAATCACAAGCAGCCAAGCAATCAGGCCATGTTCAAATAAGGAAAACACCTAGCTGTAAGCAACCAAGCTACTTCTGTACTTTACTTCTGCGTTCTGCCTATGAATGCTCACTGCCACTCTCAACCTCTTCTTCTGATTGCTGCCCAATTCATGAATTGATCTTTGCTCAAATACATTCTGTTCAATTTAATTTGTTGAAATTTTTTTAACAGTATTGAAGTGTCACATTTAATCATTGATAAATTAAGTTAACTTATAAAAATTCATTAATTCAATATACTTGAAATTTTTAATGACACATAAATTTAACATACCTGATTTTCTCAAGCACTTCAAAGTAAGTGCTGGATAAGACCCACAAACATAGCAAAAAAGATTTTTCTAAGCATTCAGCTAGCCCTTGAAAAGATAAATCAGCCTTATGATGGAGTAAAGCAGACTCACTTAAATTTTCAAATATTGTTTATGAATTTAATAAAAAGTCATACTTTCAAAATTAAAATTATGATTCTAATATAAAGTATGCATTCGAATTGAAATCACAGGCTAAGTCAGATTCTAATATGCTAGATTTCTTAAACATCACCAACAGTTTTAAAACACACACATGATCCTAATGATTAAAAAATTTATTCCTAAACATAAATATATTAAAATAAAAGCTTCAGTTACTTCAGCACATCTCTGCTAATATTTAAACATTTCCGTGGTTATAAATTGAGAGGATTTACCATCTCAGCAAAACTGAGGCAGTTGGGTGAAAGGCTGGAATAGTGATACAGTGCCTTATCTGTCAGAGGTTCTAGACCAGGACATGGGATCTGAGGTCAATTACAGCATGAGTCTACCCAAGCCACAGGTAAACATGCTGGGCCCTTTTCTCATAGTTGCTCACTATCTGTGATGTCAATGAGCAACCCTAATCCCTCACATTTTGGCTGAAATGTATTTTGCCATCCAAGTCAGTATGCAAGGTATCTTTCAAGTTTGCTTCTTACCAATGTTTGCTGTTCCATTTGGGTAGAATTTTGCACTCCTTTCTTTATTGAAAATTTTATTTCTTTCAACGCTATCTCTTTATTGAATGATCAAATTATATATTTATTTATTCTCATATTTACTTGTATGCCTTTAGTACAGTTATGACTGTTTGAAAGAGAAGCAAGATAGGCTGGAAGTAACTCTGGACCTCCCTAGTAGACATAGCAGGGAAGAAAAAGAAAGGTAGCTCTACCCAGTAATGAAACACCAGCACAGTAAAGTCCTCTATACCTCGATGCGTATGATGATCCCAGCTTGCTTATCTGCTCCTCACCTGTTTATGCACTGTCCGAGGAAACTTGCCCTAATTATTTATTCAGACCTCAAACATCCCTACCACTCAAGATATAGGTACAAGCATGTTAAAATTATGGTAACTAACTGAAAAGCTGAAAACAGGGTTAAACAGGGGTACAGAAGAAACACAAATATTATAGATCATTTTATATGTTACGTATAATTTATCCCATGGTCAGCATACACAAGGGTACTTCAAAAAGTTCACGGAAAAACAGAATTAGAAGATAATATGAATCTTTCCATGAACTTTTTGAAGTACCCTTGTATTGCATACTCATGTATAATAAAAAGCTCCATGAATAAAAAGCTCATATATAATAAAAAGTCCATGAGAGTAAGCCTGTTTTGTTCACTGCTTAATCTCCAGTGTTTGGCGCATAGTGTATGCTAAATGGGTGAAAAATTGGGTGGATGGATGGACAGATAGTTAAATCTCTATGAATTGACATGAAAATATGTTGTATTATTTAGGGTGTTTTGGCTGCAAATAACAGAAAAGTCCTGAAATTAACAAGACATAAAATAAAGAAAATTCTGACATAAGAAGTCTCTAAGGAGAGGAGCTCTGGAGTTATTTAAAAGAAAAAAAAAATCCAGCTTTTATCCAACTTCCACTATTGCCAACATTAGCACATCATTCTGTCCTGAGGCTGGCTCTCTTGGTGATCACAAGGTAGCTGCTAGAGCTCCAGTTGTCACGTGCAGATATGGCAGTATTCAGCAGAAAAGGAGCTGCCTCTTTGTTAAGTTACACTTTAAGAGTGGAAAACCTTTTCTACAATTTCTAGTAGACTTCCCTTCTTGTCTCACTGGCATTGTACACTCATTTCTAAATCTGTCACTAGAAAAAGGTATGGAATTTCCATAAACAACTTGATGAATCATGTGGTCATGTGGTAGACGGAGGAGTATCTGCCCCAAATCAGGATTCTATATTAAGGGTGAAAGGGAGAAACGGCCTTTGGCTATGCTACAAGCAGTGCCTGCCATAGATGGCTGTAATAATAGTGAGTAGAAAAAATGAGTGCAAAAACATTGTATAATGTGATTCCCATGGTGTCAAAACACATATCTATTACATATAATATACCTTACATATGTTATCATATACAATCTATGTTATATATATTTATACATTTATACATTTTACATTCCTTTTAATACAAGTATTTGTATTTTGGGTACAGTGTTACCTATATGGTAATAAGAAAAAAATTGTTACAAAATATAAATTCCTTTGTTAGATTTATTTTTGAGTATTTAATACTACTGCAAATGGTATAGTTTTTTGTTTAAGTTACTTTCCACGTGCTGCTTCTACCTTCTAGGAAGAGTTCATTAATCTTACTGCTTCTATACATAATCTCCCAAACATTCCTCTACCTACTGAAATACAGTTTCCACCCCTAATGGCTCATGCCAAGAACAGGAATCTCCTTAATTCACACCTTACACTTTATAGAATCTTTGACATTGATGGCTATTTCCTCCTTCTAGAAATACTCTCTTCCCTTAGATTCTATGACACTGCACTCCTACCCCTCTGGCTCTCCTTCCAGTTTCCTCTCTGAGTTCTCTTCCTTTGTTCATTCCTTAGGTTAAGTATTTCTCAGCATTTTTGTCCTAAGCCCCCTTCTCATTCCACACATTTTACATTGGCCATCTCTTCTGCATTTATTACTTTAAAGACTGTCCATAAGCAAATGACTACTAACTGTGCATCTGCTACCCCGTTCTTTATCACGTCCAGAAGTTATGCCAGAAAGTTGATGTTCACCGATATTTGTATTCCCCTATTCTTTCTGGGCACAGACTAGAATTTATTTTTCAGACCGCTTTGCAGTTCAAAGTGACTATGCGTTGTTACTCTGGAAGTGAAGTTTTACTACTTCTAGGGTTGGCCCATAAGACTTTCCCACGGACAATGCCCATTCTTCCAGGTGAATAAAAGAATGTCAGAGACCTGGAAGGAAGTCCTAGACAGAAAGAGCCTGAATTATCATGTGGAACAGATTCCCATCTTACCACTCTAACCCACAGTGGACTTTCTTTTTTTTTTTATTTCACTTCTCAGTATGCATTCTAGTTGATTTTCATCAACTGAGTACAAAATAAACTTTTATTGCATTAAACTACTAAGGCGTCGTCTGTTTCAGCAACTGATATTATTTAGCTTAACTAACAGAGGCCTATATATCTAATTGTTTCCCCAGCTTTTTCAAACTGAACCAAACACAAAGCAAGCTCGGCATCTTCCTCTCCCCATCGCTCCCCCACCTCACCTCCTCCTCCATCTCTGATCTGTCAGTGACTACCTCACCCACCTAATTAGCTAAAAGGGAAACTTACCACTATTGAGTTCTCCCACTCCTGTCTCAGACGGGGCCAATCATCAAGTGATCTCTGGCATCAGACCTCTTTTCTGTATCCCCCCAGCCAGCACTTTCATTCCAGGCATCATCACGTGGCTGGATTAATGCAGTGGCCTGATTTCCCTCTTTATATTCTTGACTTTCTCCATGGTGCAACCAGACTGAACTTTGAGAAATGCGAGTATAATCATATTACCACTCTTCTCATTATTCTGAGAATATCTTAGCATGGCTTAAAAGGCCCTGTGTTACCTTTACCTTGCGTACCTCTCCAGCCACATCTCCTGTGTCATTTCCTTTTACAGTCAATCCTCTATCATAATGAACATTTTTCTGTTCCTTGAACACACCATAAACTTTGTGCTTCCCTCTGCTACTGCCTATTCATGAGTGTAATGGGAGTCACACCATTTAATTTTTATGCTGTTGTATCTTTAGACTATGTTTGGTATAAATTAGGACTCAATCAATATTTATTGAGCGATTGATAAAGTTTGGTTTGACCATAGACAAAACTTATGTGTATACCCAAGACATACAAGCGTACTTCAAAAAGTTCATGGAAAAATAATACAAATCCTTCTATCAACTTTGAGGCCCCGTGTACATCACAGTTCTTCATCACGTTGATATCCATATACAGGAATAGCAAAAGCAACAGTATTTTAAAAATAGTAATCATATTAGGATAAAGACTTAGGTAGCTATAGAAAAGAGACTCATAAGGAAAGTGGCTTAGAGAACAACAACAAAAAAATTATTTCCCACTCATGTAACAGCTCTGATGTGGGTTATCCAGACTGGCAGGGCAGCTGTTCTCCATAGAGACATTCAGGGGCCCAAGTCCCTTCTGTCATACTGCTCCTTCACTCTTGAGGACACTGTCACTATCTACATGGGCAAAACTGGATCACTATGGGTTCTTGCCAGTGAGAAAGAAAAAGAAAATGTGGAAGAGACAAGTATATAAAGGGTGTAAAACTCAAAATTCCACCAGAAAAACAGAACCAGTAAAATAGAGAAATATTAAGAGATTTTGCAAGGAACTGGCTTATGCGATTATGGAAACTGGCTAGGAAAATCCAAAATCTGCAGGGCAGGCCCTCAGGAAGGGCAGGCTAAAAACTCTCAGGCAGAAGCTGAAGTTCACAGATAGAATTTCTTTCTCCTCAAGGAAATCTCACTTCCGTTCTTAGGACTTTCAACTAATTGTATCAATCCCAGCTCAAGGATAATGTCTTTTAATTAAAGTCAATTCGGACATTAATCACGTCTACAAAAACCTTCACAGCAATACCTCGATTACTGTTTTATTGAATAAGGAGACTATAGCCTAGCCAAATTGACACACACAGCTGACCGCCACAGGAGGGAACATGGAGGAACACGCAAAGGAGACTCGCCCACTGTGCTGAGTCCCGGGGAAAGGAGGCACATTCACTTCCATTCACATTCCATTGTGAGACCTCAGTCGTGTGGATGTACCTAACTGCAAGGAAGGCTGGGACGTGTGGTCCGGCCACCTGCTCAGCATGAAAATAAAAACAGTTTTAGTGAACAACGAAGTAAACTCCACCACAGCAATGATCCATTTTGAAAAAGTGGAACTCAGTTCTTTGGTTGTAAATATTTGTTCCTCATGCTACAGAACTGAGAATGCACTTTTCCCTTCCAGATAAAGTCTTGCAAATGCCTGAAAACCTGAAAGCACTGCTGATACAGGCTGGCTTATGTACAGAGCAGAACACAAAAAACTACTTCCTGGCATTTTTTGCCCAGCAGCTGTTTTTACAGCAATAGTATGAGCTTTGATCAAATTTTGGTAATTATTTCTGCAAATTTCCAACATTTACAACCCTGCTAAATATACTGAGTCAGTACAGTATCACTGACTCTCTACCACATACTTTAGAATAAACAAGTGAGAACTTCTGATTCTAGCAATTTACACAGCAGCAATAATAAGCACTGAAATATTCTGGCTATGTAAACCAAAGAGATTTGGTCATGGAAGAACAAGATTCCTGCCTCTGGGACATGTCCAGGAGTATGACGTAACGCTGGGACTGGAGATGGGAGAAAGACTCATTTCAGTTCTCTTACCAGCTTTCTTATTTCACTCATTCACTCTTTTCTGAATCCATAGACATGACCCTAAAATAACCTTTCTGCTGGCAATTTTTCATTCATTTACTCCTCATTCACACTCTTTCTAAAATCTAAATGGTAAGCAAGAGAGGGAGAAATATAAAGAAAAAGCCTCGAACAACACTGTTTTTGTTCTCCTTCCAGTTCTGATTTTTCCACTGATTTTTCCAATGCTAGCATTACTAGCATTGCTAAAGTTAAGAGGCTTAAGTGACTCCCACATTGGTGAGATATCATTATTAGTACACTCCTATCACTCCGGAGACCCTAAAACATGATGTGTGGCCATGTATTATATTCCAATGTACTACTATTCCAATACGTGCCCCACTCACAAATGAGGTGAAAGGTAATGATGAATCCAAATAAGATACGGTGTCTGTTCTCCAAAAATTTACCAATAAGTAACACTCTAGATAAAGGCAGAACAAAATTAGAGCCCATCCCCTACTAAAAGAATCTCTGGGCATTTATGAACATGCTTCCCTTCATCCCTCCAGGTCTGTCTCCAGATTTTTCTGAAAATATTACTAAAGCCAGCTGGGAAAGGGAAGGTTGGGATGAGCCTAGATACGAAATGGTTAATAAAACTTGGTTATCTATTCCAGGAAAAATAAACAGCTGATACCACCTGATATGGATTGAATTGGGTCCCCCAAGTTTTATGTATTAGAAGATTGATCCCCACTGTGACTGTTAAGAGTGTGGAAAATCCTATTATGTTAATTAAAAGATGGGGCTTTGAAGAGGTGATCGGATTCTGAGGACCATGCCCTAATAAATGGAGTAATAATGGTGGTCATGGACATGCTTTTGAGGGATTTAAAAGAAGAGTGCCTGAGAAGTTCTCTCTCTCTGCTTCTGCCACCTCGCAATGCAATACCCTGTGTCACTGAAGCCACCACCAAGGAAGACCCTCAACAGATGTGTTCCCTAGACTTTAGACTTCCCAGCCTCAGAAACCACAAGCAATAAATTTTGTTTTCCTATAAATTACCCAGTTCCAGGTATGTTGTTATAAGCCACAGAAACAGACTAATGCACCACCACTCTGAACTGTTACGATAAGTTCCCCACAGACACTAAGGGTGCAGGCATTCATGAATTTCTTGCTTTTGAGTCAGGTACTGTGTTAAGCACTTTCTGTTTATGACTAGATTCATTTCTCTGAAAAGCTTATTCTGTGAGGTAGGTATGATTAGCCCTAATTTTCAAATAAGGAAATCCACATTCAGAGAGATTAATTTGCCCAAGATCAAATTGCTAATATGTAGCAGAGAAATTGCCTTATCTGTGCTTTTTCTACCATGTATACGCACAAAAGATGTTATAAGGAAGAGTCTATGGTACTGTTTTAGTCAGTTCAGGCTGCTATAACAAAAATACCACAGACTGGGTGGTTTAAATAACAGAAAATTATTTCTCACAGTTCTGGAGGCTGGAAGTCCAAGATCAAGGTGTCAGCAGATCCAGTGTCTGGTGAGGACCCGTTTCTTGGTTTGCAGATGTCCATCTTCTCATTATACTTTCACATGGAAAAGAGAGAAAAGGGGGCCGGCCCGGTGGTGCACTGCTACAGTGCGCCACTTGGGAGCGCAGCGGCGCTCCTGCCAAGGGTTCGGATCCCACATACAGACCGGCTGCTCACTGGCCGAGCGAGGCGCGGGCGCAACACCGAGGGTTGCGATCCCGTTGCCGGTCCCGGTCCAGTATGGGCGTGACACTGAGGGTTGCAATCCATTGCCGGTCACGAAAAAAGACAAAAAGGAAAAAAAAAAGAGAGAGAAAGGAAGAGAGAGAAAGAGAAAGAGCTCTCTCTTATCTTTTTATAAGGGCACTAATCCCATTCATAAGGGATCCACCCTTATGACCTAATCACCCCCCAAAGGCCCCACTTCCTGTTACCATCATACTCAGGGCCAGGATTTCAGCATATGAATTTTGGGGGACACAAACATTCAGCCTATAGCAACAGCAGGGAGACTAAAAAAGAAGGATTTCCTTTCCTTTCATTAAAAGTGTGAAAAAATAAACATTAAAATAAGATTAAAGACTGTAATAAATAATGAGACTGACTGCAGAATATATTTTCTATAGATCAGCAAACTACTTGGATCAACTGAGAGGTAGTTTGGAGATTAAGAATGGGTACAAGAACAAAGAGAAAGGGAGAAACAGAAGTTCCCTCTAATTCTCTGGCAGCTGGAAAGTGTGTCTGAAATTAACCTTAACTAGATTCAAAAATAAATTCTAACATAGAGTCAGTAGGTCTTAAGTTATAATCACATTAGATTTCTTTGGAGACACAATATACTAAAAATGAAATTTTATTTGTATACAGTATTTTTATTTCCTGTTTTATATGCCCTTTTAACTATCATTACAAAGTAATATAGTTATCACTTTCTAAATGACTTCATTCTGTGTTCCAGTCGTACTTCAAGACTTAGCTCACATGACAGCTCATCCACGAAGACAATTCCCAAAACACCAAACTGTTTCTGCCTCTATTAATGTTCTTTTACATTGTACTGGAATTATTTCTATGCATATATAAGTAGCATCTAACATGGTATCTGAGTAGATACTCAATAACAGAAGATATATGGGAGAAAGAGAGAAATAAATTTAAAAAGAGAAAGAGTACTGATTGGTTTCCTTTAAGACAGAGACTTTGCTAGACAAGAAGGAAAATCTTTGCCCACGATGCATTCACACTCATAAAGGAAAAAAACAGCATTGTTACCACTGGTAATGTTAATTGAGCACTTACTATGTGCCAGGCCCTACTCTCTATATAGTTACCATTATTCTGCTCACTGTTATACATGAGCACACTGAAAAACAGATAACAAAACAAGCCCAAAGTCGCAGTTAATAATGAAACCCTATTTAAACCTTAGTAACCTGAGTCTAGGTCCCATACTCATAACCAGGAATTACTGCTGCCTTCCAAATAAACAGATAATTACAGTGTCACTTCTCAAAAGGGAACTCTGTCTCAAATGCCAAAAGAAGAGAGAAGGGGCTCTCTGCACAGATGGGGGAAACAAGGGTGTTTGGGAGGGTTGAAGAAGGTATTTAAAGAGTAGGTGATGTTTGGGCTTCATCTTGAATTATGGGAAGGAATTTTTCAAATAATTATTGTGGTTGGGGGAGTTGAAGGAAGAAGACAAGCCCAAGCAAAGGGAAAAATTTCCCCCAAATTACAGAGCTGAGAGCACATGGCGTATTCCACCTGTGAAGGAGGTAGTGGGGGAGGGGAGGCAGCAGGGCTGGAGACTCTGAGCGTGGGATGTGGACTGATTGTGAAATACATTTTTATCCCATTTTCATTCAATATTTCACAACCAGCAGCTATGTATTGAACACCTACTGCATGCTAGCACACAGAAGTAAGACAGACAGACAATAACAGTTTATGGGGCTTACGTCCTATCAGGATGTGACACAACAGACATGTCATGTAGCGTGTGGTGATCAGTGCTAAGGAGAAAAATAAGCAATGTAAGGAGACACAAGTGAGGGGTAGGTGCATGGGAGACAGGGTGGTGAGGGAACACCTTTCTGATAAGGCACTTGCAGGGAAAATGCAAATGAAGGAAGACTATCTTACAAACAGGGAAAGCCCATGAAGAATGTTAAGCAGGGATGTGATTTGACAAGATTTCCTTTTCTGAATGCCAATTTGGGCTGATGGCTTGGGGTGGTGACAGGGAGTTGAGGCTGATGAGAGATAGAGGACCACTTAGTAAACTATTACAATAATGCAGGTGAGAAACTATGATAGACTAAATTACAGCAACAGCAGGGATATAATTTTAAAATATAGATAAGCTCTGAGTAGGACCTCAAATGCTGAGGAAGTCTCTTTCCAGTAACTTGGACCAGAGGCAACTTAAACGTGCTAAGAGCCAGAGGATGTCAAGACAGCTGGCATAAGAGAAAAACCAAGTTATTTATTGCTCAGCCTGCAGCATCAATGGATACAGACATGAATGACAAGAGAGAATCTGGACCTTGTCCTCACTTCTGAAAGCAAGTGCTACAAAGAAAACTGTGAAGTCATCTTAGCTTGCAACAGTGGTATCATCCAATGTCTTTATTGTCATGGATGAAAACAGGAGATAAAGGCTTCTGATGGCTCCTAATTCCTTCCCGCTCTCAGCCCCCCTCCAGTATGTGTGCCCACTACAACGGTCACTGGCACTCTGCAGAGACAGTGAGGCTAGGTCCTGCCAGGCAGCAGACACAGGTGAGGGTTGACACCCTGGCAGTGGAGTAGGGGACAGAGGTAAAGGCAGACAGATAAGGGCATTTCCAAAGTTTTCCTTGAGTGTATTCAGTCCAGGTTGTCAGGGAGGAAAGACTGCCGGGGCCCTGCAGGGTCCTGCCACCATGTGATGGACCACAGACTTGCATGAGATACTCACTTAACCTCCACACAATCCTTGAGTGGGGTTGGGAGTGAAGAGAGAAGAGACTAGAGAGAAAGAATGAACGAGAAATAGCCCCATGGTTTTCCACACACTGAGCTTCTTCAAGTAGGACACGTACAACATCCATGTTCCCTCAGCCACTTGGTGCCCACGTGCCTCTCCCAGGAGGAGCATCTTGCTGAGCGAGGCTCTTCAAACGTTTAATTTTTAATAGAGTAAGTCATCCAAACCCAGGTACTTGATCTGACACTTAATTACAGAAACAGAAATCCATTCTAACACCTTGCTGGACTTGCAAGAGATGGTATGTTGATCTCGACCGTGACACCTGCCTAAGGGATTTTCCAAGGCTATTTGATACCTCATGATTTTCACCGCCTGTGCTGGGCTTAGTCTCTAACCCCAGGAGACAGGTGGCATTGTGATATTGCTCAGAAACCAGTTCCTGATGATTGGAGAAAAATCAACTTTTTTCAGCCAGAGAGTAGGTGCCACCATTTGGACAAGAAGCAAATTTGCCAACTTGATAATTAGATAAAAGGCAAATATATGAACACATGATTTGCACTCAGATATGTTGCTCTTAACATGTCAGGTTTAGTCAGAAATTGTGATGAGTAGTACTTCTCCCTCTGATTAGTAAGTCTCAGGGTTTCACTTCTGCTTCATAAACCGTCTCCCTGGCACAGTCCTCCAGCCAGCTTTATTCCACTCCCAAGACTGTCTCCCCCTTCCTGTACAGCTTCATGTTCCGGAATCTTCACCCACGCTGTCCCCTCAGGACAGAAAGTCCTTCCACCTTCCACATTCGAGGAAATCATAAACCTCTCAAAGCCTGTGTACTAGTAGCCCTCCTGTAAATGTCTTTCTTTATCTACTCCCCTTCTGTATTTGCCTGATTGTTTATTTAAAACTCAATACAGTTAGTGCATTGCTCTGTAGATAACAGATAAGGACTTTGAACTACGTATAAAGTGCCCTACAATTGTTAAATATATCATTTTTTTCTACTTTGTATTATAATTATTTGTCTTCTTTCCTGTATTGCTCCTGTAACAAATGACCATTAACTTAATGATGCAAAACAACACAGATTTATTATTCTACAGTTCCAGTAGTCAGAAGTCTAAAGCGGATTTCACCAAGATGAAATCGAGGGACCGGCAGGGCTGTATTCCTTCAGGCGGTTCTGGGAAGAATTGTTTCCTCACCTTTTGCAGGTCCTGGAGGCCATGTGCGTTCCTTGACTCATGGCCCCTTCTTCCACCTTCAAAGCCCACAGCGCAGCGTCTCCCCACCCCTTTGAGTATGACCCGTGCTTCCATCATCACATCTGCAACTCCAACTCTGCTCTGACTCTCCTCTTCCTCTTTCACTGATAAAGACCCTTGTTATCTCTTTGGGCCCACCCAGATAATCTCCCCTTTTCAAGACCTTTAACTTAATCACATCTGCAAAATCCTTTTTGTCATGGGAGGTAAGAGTCACAGTTTTCAGTGATTAGGACATAGCACCTTGGCAATGAGGGAACATTATTCTGCCTCCCACATTCCCTATCGAGTTTTTCTAGCTTTACTGATGTATGATTGACAAATAAAAGCTGCATGTATTTAGGGTGTACAATCAATGTTTTGGTGTTTGCACACATGGTGAGATGATTACCACAGTCAAGCTAACTAATATATCCATCACCTCACCTCATAGTTTTTTTTTTTCTTTTTAATTTTTGTTTTGTTTGGTGTGGTGAGAACACTTGAGATCCACTCTCTCTGCAAATTTGAGGTGTACAGTCCATTACTGTTAACTACAGTCACTATGCTGTGCCTTAGGTCTCTAGTACTTCACCTTATAGCTGACGGTTTGCACCCTGTGACCAATCTCACCCCTCTCTCTCCTCCCTAGCCCCTGGTAACCACCATTCTATCTTCTATCACTGTGAGTTTGATTCTTTTTTCATTTTCCACATATATAAGTGAGCTCATACAGTATTTGTCTTTCTGTGTCTGGCTTATTTCACCTAGCATAATGTCCTAAAGATTCATCCACGTCATTGAAAATAGCAGGATTTACTTCTTTTTAAAGGCTAAGTAATATTCTATTGTATATGTGTGTGTCCTCAATCCCAGAAAGGTTTAAGAAGAAATCTGACAACCTTATACCCTGATGATTTAGATGTTGAACAACTGAAGGGAGAAGGAAGAATTAGATGTGAAATGAGGTGCTTCACAGACAGGAAAGCAGACATTAGTCACCTACCCAGTAGCCTGAATCCTTGATAGAACCCTATTTGTTCATTTTCCTTTGAGTACCCATCTTCTCTTATTGAGGTCGCCCTCAGCACACGGACTGAATCGTGATTGATTCAAGCCACTCATCGTTGTTTCATTCTCTTGCCAAGTGATTGGTTTAGGTCTAGACATATGACACAATTCTGTCCAGTTACAAGTGAAGGGAAATCAGCTGCAGTGCTTCCAGGGAGGTTTTCATCCCTCTTTAAAAAGAAAAAAAAAAAAAAAAACAAGGCAAAGACTCGGACATTTCCCTACTTCTACCTCTGAATATTCTTGTCTTCATAAGACTACATGGAACCGTGGCAGCCACCATGGGGATCAGCAAAAGAGGATACAGAGAGGAAAATAAAAGGAGGGTCCCTATTGACATTTGAGCCAAACTCAAAACTGCCCTACCTTCAAGCTTCTAGTTATGTAATATAATAACTATTCTTATTATTTAGGCCACTTTTTGGTGTGTTTTTCTGTTACTTGCACCCTGTGATAAAGATGTCCACAAATTGTATACTTTTCCTATTGAGCGGTATTATCTAATTCCGCTCCCCTTGAATCTAGGCTGGCCCCAGTGACTTGCTTGATCAATAGAATACAATGGAAGCCTCGTGAAGCTAGGTCATAAGAGGCCTTGCAGCTTTCACACAGCCTTCTTGGAGTCCTCACTCTGAGAGACCGTAGCAGCAATGTAAGAAGTCCAGCTATCCTGAGACTGCAGTGCTGGGAGAAGCCCAAAGCACATGGAGAAGAAACACATAAGTGCTCTAGTTGATAGTTCCAGCTGAGTTCCTGGCCAGTCTCAGAGAAAAATTACACCAGACAAACTAAACAGGAAAGGAAGGCTTTATTCAAGACTATTGTAATAGGGAAGAGAGATGGAACTGAACTCTGAATACAGCAAAAGCATGTGGGGGGATTTATAGCCAATGGGCAGGGTGAGGGAGTCAGTGGGTAGAAAGTTAATAAGATGAACTTGCTTAGGTATCAGTGGTGGAGGACACTTACTAAACTGGCTTGGCAGGATTCTTGCTAAAATTAGAGTGGGTAGGCCAAGAACAGCAGGTCAAGGATGAGGCCTAATAGAGAAGAGGGCTCAGAGAAGCCTGAGTAAAGATTGGTCAAAGAGGAGTCTTTGTCACCAATAGCCCATATCAAGTGCCGGTCATGTGAGTGACCATCTGGGATATCCGACCCATCCAAACCCTTAGACAACTCCAGCCCAATCCGTCATCTCACTGCAACCACATGAAAGATCCCAAGCAAGAACCACCCAGTTGAGCCCCAACAACTAATAGAACCATAAGTGATAATAAACTGTTTGAAAACACGAAGCTTTACAGTATTTTATTAAGCAGCAATAGGTAACCAAAACACAGCCAAAGCATTCCAAAGGATACAAAGATCTAGAAACTGTGAACAAATTCCTTTGCCCACAGTACCTTCTGAGGAATCCTAGTGTCGAAGGGATGTAATGTAAAGAATGCCAGGACCACTCAAAGAGGCAGCTAAGGCTTGTGACATAAACAGGAACCACAGGGTGGCAACAAATTGGAACTAGAAGTGTTTTGGAGCACGCCCTGTTGTAATAATCTGGGAGCTTTAAATAATAGCTATTTAAATTGAATCATTCATTATACAGTCAACAAATAATGAGGAATTTACTAGGGGAGGGAAACAGACAATAAATGAATGAATGAATATGATATCAACAGAGCAGGGGACCGTAGTCCATGGTGGCCATCCTCATCGCGGTCACTTCCTCTGCTACCCAGTGCCACTGTGCTGTGCCTGGCCTGTCATCATTCCTCAGTTTCTGCTGTCAAGTGCACCTACAGGCACCCCTTCCCATGGTTCTCTCCTCAACATCAGGCTTGGCCATGGAGACTCACTGCTGCTCTCCAGGCACCAGCACTTGGTTTCCAGTACCACAGCATTGTCCAGCCATCCCTTATGCAACCACTGCATGCATGTTGGGCATGGCACTGCCACTCAAGGAAACACTCTGCCCCTGTGACTGCCTTACCCTCCCGCCCCCCATTTTCTGAAGATGACTTTCTATCTTTTAGGTCTGTCCACTCTTCCCTTATCTAATTCCCAAGCCCATCTTCCTCTGGGACAATCCAGGCTAATATTTCAATGATCTAGAATCCCTTAAACTGTTCACCCTGAAAGCTGGCAGGTAAAGATGGGGCAGGAGGAAGGGAGGCAAAGGAACTCAGCCTCCAGGAAGCAAGGTCAGGTCTCTCCTTCCTGGGATGGGGGAGGAATGTGAAAGGAGATAGTGAGTTCATAGAAAGGAAAATAACAGTTTTTATTTTCTTTTTTTCTAATAGCTCACACTATTGCACATGGTATTTGAGAAAGAATTTGGCCTTCTAGTCCATGGGGGGATAAATTATTCCAAACTCTTGCAGTGCATTTAAATTGTTTCTCGAGCTAAAATGATGGGAGGATATTTCAGAGGAAAAATTTGAAGGTAAAAAGTTCATGAAAAAGATTTTCCTTATTTATAGCCCAGACTTCCCTTGAAATGAACAGCATTTCAGTTCATATCAGGATAATTAATAACCGGAGAAAAGCAGTATTCCTAACAAAGGTGATCTTAAAAGTGCCTATTGCATTAAAAAGCAAAATATACTACACAGCATAAAATTGTCCTGTGTGACCATTTCATAAATTCAATCTTCTCTAACAGATTAAAACATCAAAAGGCTCAGCATTTCAGAAATTAAACAAACTCAGCTAAACACAAAAGTAGGTTTTGATATTGATAAAGTGCCAGTTTAAAGCAGCAACATTTAACAAAAGCTGGCAGCAATTTAAAAGGGGTCATTTTCAGAAGTATCATCATTCAACCACAGTTTCTTGCAATACAGAGAAAGCAAAATAACATGGGAGTAATGACTCCATTCCATCAAATAGGAAACATGTCCACAGGGAAGTCCATCGCAGCTGGAATCAGAAGACCTGCCACTTGATGGTGCTGCAGACATCACCCTGGGTGAGCCGAGGCGAGTCACTGCCCCGGAGCTCCTTTCCTTGCCCCCGCCTCGGTGCCACCATCAGCCACACTACCTGCCTCCCAGAGGCTCAAATGGGAAATACATGAAAAATATATGCCATCCTTTTCAAAACCCTATACGAATGCTAATTACCATTACTACTATTGTTGTCAAAACCAGCCTTGGCAGTAGCTGAGATATGGTTGTAGGTAGGATAGAGGGGATTGTGCTCTAAAAGTTTAGCAGGCTCAAGGTTACAATGATGTGTGTGTGTGCATGTGAGTTCAACACAACCCAAAAGAATAAAGAGAAAAGCAACATTTTCATGAAAAAATATTTGTTGGGGCAAAAATTTTCCCTAAGTTAGCACAAGTCTCTTTACCTTCTTTAGTTATTTGTTTGTTTGTTTGTTTTAGCTCTTTCATTATGAAACTTTTTAAACATGACACAAAAATAAAGAGAAATATATAATGAACTTTCACACATCCATCATACAGATCACAGTGATTAACACTATGCTTGTTGTGGACTGAATTGTGTCTTCCCAAAATTCACATGTTGAAGGCTTAACCCCCAGCACCTTGTAGTGTGACTATATTTGGAGATAGGGACTTCAAAGAGGTAATTAAATTAAAATGACACTGTTAGGGTGGGCTCTAATTTAATCTAACTGGTGTTGTAAGAAGAGATTAGAACACAGGAGAGACATGAAGAATGTACACACACAGAGAAAAGACCACGCAAGGACACAGTAAGAAAATGGTCATCTGCAAGCCAAGGAGAAAGGTCTCAGGAGAAATTAAACCTGCTGACACCTTGATCTTTGACTTCCAGTCTCCAAAACTGTGAGAAAATAGATGTCTGCTGTTTAAGTCACCCAGTCTGTGGGACATTGTTATGGAAACCAAACTAATACACTGATATTCCTGTTTCTTCTATCTCACTCTATTATTTTACTTTTGTTTTGCTAGAAAAGCTCCTTAGTAATTTTTTCACTGATTAAAATATTGCCATTTAGCTCAGGTACATCCTATGCTCTGACCTGAAGAAGTAGTTGAGGCCATAAGCCAGTGGAAGGACCATCACCCTGAGCCCCAGTGCTACAGAAACAGTGTCTATTATAGGAAAACATGAGTTTGGTATCCAAAGGCAGGAAGGAAGCATGGCCGCTTGTGTTCATCCAAGGGGACAGGATCCAAGATTCCAGGGATAGCACTGCCATATTTTCTACTTCAAATTCTAGCTTTTTATGTTACAGGCCAATTTTTGTAAAATTTATTTCTGTGAATATGGAGATACATCATAATAAAGTCATTGCATCCTTGAGCTGCTCTACAAAGGAAATATAATTAAAATATTTACATGACAATAGAAGGTAGAGCCTTAAATTCCAATAAAAAATAAATAAAATATGCTTGACAATAGAAACCTTCTCACTCACAGAGTTGTCAGCAACAGGAACACACTATGTCAGCCCTGGATAGGAATATGGCCTGGAAGTCACTTCACAGAAATAAAGGTCAAGGTCAGAGCCCACAGCATCAGACCTAACTGGAAAGGTAGGAACTGCAGGAGGGCTGGCACTTGCCAAACTTGAGACATACGATTCATCCAGACACACATTCCCAGGGGCTATGGGGCAGGAGCTGTTCCTACAAAGTCCTTTCAATTCCACATCTAAGAACATGGCAGGACTCAAGACTTTTGAGCTGACAGAAGAAGAGGAAATAGGAGAACAATGGAACCCAGACCTTCAACTTGCTCTTTTGACCAATTTGAAA
Source organism: Galeopterus variegatus (assembly GCF_000696425.1). NCBI lineage: Eukaryota > Metazoa > Chordata > Mammalia > Dermoptera > Cynocephalidae > Galeopterus > Galeopterus variegatus. The sequence continues at coordinate 27,592 of NW_007726717.1, forward strand.
TAACAGAGACCAGATTTATTCTCCTGTATGAAATAACTAAAAAACCAAACAAAATGTATGAAACAATGGCTCCCATGATACTGCACATCAGGTTACAAAGAACAATGATCTCTGAGAGATAGGAAATAAATAAGATAAGCCCCATGAGCACCCCAGCTTACTGCCTAGAAAAAGTTTCTAGCTTGTGGTGCAGGAAGTAGGAACCCAGGAAGAGCCCAATGGTCTCCATGTGTTGAGGATATAGCTAACACAGGGAGAATCCCAAGGACCTGCAGAGAGTCCCCCTCAAGTATTTAGTTGAATACTGATCAGCACATGCATTTGAGGAAACTACCTGTGGCCTGGGCTGGGGGTGGTATAAGGGAGTGGTTGGAAAAGATTTGAGGGAATAGTGCCCAGGGATTAAATAGGATTAAGAATGGTGCCTGCTCCCAACAGCCAGAATGGAAAACCTCATAATTCATGAAGCATTTGTTAGAGAACTAAGAAGTCTCTTCCCTAAGTAGTGGGGGAAATTTAACTCTTGACTAAATACTCTAATGAAGATTAAGGGAAAAGCACAATAAAGCAAATTGTTTCTAAGGAACTTAGCTGCATTGTAAAATATATAAAGGAATACAAAAAGATCCAGCACCCACCAAGGTACAACACACAATGTCTGACATTCAATCAAAAATTCCTGGGCGGTAAAGAAGTAACAAATTCCAACCCACAATAAGAAAATCAATCAAAACTGAAACAGAAATTACATATATGATAAAATTAGTAGATAAAGGCATTAAGCCATATTATTGTATTATTTTATTATTGGAACTATACTATAATCATTAGTGTAATTGTATTCCACAGGCTGAGTAAATTAGAGGAACAATTAAACATGTTGAGTAGAGACATGAGTGATACAAAGAAGACATGAGTGATACAAAGTAGAGACATGAGTGATACAAATATGAACTTTTTAGAGATGTCCGAGATGAAAAACATACTGGATGATATTAATAGCAGGTTAGACACTGCAGGAAAAAGATTAGTGAACTTGAAGATGTAGAAATAAAACCATGCAAAATGAAACACCAAGAAAAAAGTGACAAAAAAATGAACAGAGCATCAATGAACTGTAGGACAATTCCAAGGAGCTAACTATGTGTGCAACCTGAGTCCTAAAAGGGCAGAAAGGGACAGAAAATATTTTAAGAGATAATGGTCAAGATTTTTCCAAATTCAATGGAAATTCTAATCCTACAGATCCAAGAAGCTCAACAAATGCCAAGCACAAGAAACTTGAAGAAAATCACACCAAGGCATATCATAATCAAATATTTAAAACCAGTGATAAAGAGAAATCTTAAAAGCACCAAATTTAGAAAGATATGTTATATACAGAGTAACAAAGATAAGGGTAATTTTTTTCCTGTGGGAAACAATGCAAGCTACAAAACAGTGGAGAAACATCTGGAAAGTACTAAAAAACAGAAAGTGAACAACCTGATATTCTTTACCCAGTGAAAATATTTTTCAAAACCAAAAGTGAGGGCCGGCCCAGTGGCGCACTGGATAGTGCGCCGCTTGGGAAGCGCGGTGGCGCTCCCGTCCGAGGGTTCGGATCCCACATACAGACCGGTTCCCGCTCACTGGCTGAGCGAGGCGCGGGAGCAACGCCGAGGCTTGCGATCCCGTTGCCGGTCCCCGGTCCGGTACGGGGGCAACACTGAGGGTTGCGATCCGTTGCCGGACACGGAAAAAAAGACAAAAGACAAAAA
>NW_007726717.1:29841-40366 GCF_000696425.1 Galeopterus variegatus
AAGGAAAAAAAAAAAAAAAAAAAAAAAAAAAAAAAAAAAAAAAAAAAAAAAAACCAAAGGTGAATGCAGCTGAATTCGCCAAAACATTCAAGAAAGAATTATTACTAATACTTCCTAAACTCTTCCAAAAAAAATAGAGCTAGAGGGCATACTTCCAAACATTTTATAAGGCCAGCACCACCTTGATACCTAAGTCAGACAAAGACACAAAAAAAGAAAACTATAGGCCAATATCTTTAATACACATGGATGCAAAAATCTTCAATGAAATATTAGCAAACTGAATTCAATAACACATCAAAAAGATTATACAGCATTACCAAGTGCACTTTATCCCTGGCATACAAAGCTGGCTTAACATACATAAAATCAATATGATACATTATATTAACAGAATGAGAAATAAAAATCACATGATCTTCTCAATTAATGTAGAAAAAGCATTTGACAAAGTTTAGCATCCTTTCTTGATAAAAAACTCTTACCAGTTTAGTTATAAAAAGAAAGTTCTTCAACATAATAAAGGCCATTTATGGAAAACCCACAACTAACATCATAATCAATGGGAAACAAATGAAAGTTTTTCCAGTAACATCCATTACAAGACAGGAATGCCCACTTCTACCATTTCTGTTCAACATAATACTGGAAGTACTAGCAAAAGCAATCTGACAAGCAATAAAAGACCATCCAAATTGGAAAGGAAAAAGTAAAATTATCTCTATTTGAGGATGACATGAGCTTATATGTAGAAAACCCCAAAGATTCCAAGCACACATACAAATAAAAAAAAAAAACTGAAAAGGGGGAGAGGGTGTTAGCAAGAAATTGGCTAATGGACATAAAGAATGATTACGTTTGTACTGATGAATATGCTAATTATCCTGATTTGATCATCACATATTGTACTCAGGTATTGATCTGCAACTTTGTACCCCAAAATATGTATAATCAATTATGTTTCAATAAAAAAACTGTCAGAACTAATAAATGAATTCAGTAAAGCTGCAGGATTCAAAATCAACATACAAAAATCAGTAGCATTTCTACACACAATAATGACCTAGCCAGGGGAAAAAAAAAATTCAAGAAAGCAATCCCATTTACAATAGCATCAAAAAATAAAATACTTAGGGATAAATTTAACCAATGAGGTGAAATAGTTATACATTGAAAACTATAAAGTGTTGATGAAAGTAATTAAAGATGACACAAATAAATAGAAAGATAGAATTAATATTGTTCACAGATTGAAAAAATATTGTTAAAATGTTCATACTACTCAAAACAATATACAGATTGAATGAAATCCCTATTGAAAATTCCAACAGCATTCTTCACAGAAATAGAAAACACAACCCTAAAATTCATGTGGAACCACACAAAATCCAAAATGGCCAAAGCAATACTGAGAAAGAAAAACAGAGTTGAAAGCATCTCACTTCCTTATTTAAAATTATATCACAAACCTATAGTAATCAAAACAGTATGATACTGGCATAAAAACAGAAATATAGACCAATGAACAGAATAAAGAGCCCAGAAAAAGAACTTATTCATACTACAAAGATACTTTCAGGAAGCAGAAAACTAGAGATCTAATGTACAATATGAGAACTACAGTTAATAAAATGTATTAGAGATTTTTGTTAAATAAGTAGATTTCAGTTTCTCTGGTTACACACAAAAAAGTAACTATGTGAATAGATATATTCATCTGCTTCACTATAGTAACCATTTTACTATCTATATGTATCCCATAACATCATGTTGCAAACTACAAATATATACAATAAAAATTTTTTAAAAGGTAAATGATACCAATTCCATATAATCTCTTCCAGAAAATAGAAGGATCACTTATCAATTCATATTATGAAACAGCATTGCCAAAACTAAACAAAATCAGTATAAAAAGACAACTATAGATCATTATGTGTCATGAACATAAAATGTAAAAGTCCTCAACAAAATATTAGCAAATTTAATTCAGCAGTAAGTAAAAAGAACAATACATGACCAAGTGGAGTTTATCTCAGAAATGAAAGTCTGGTTCAGTGTTACAAAAATCAATCTAAGCTATCATATTTTTAGAACATATGATAATACAAGTTGATTCAGAAAAAGTATTTGAAAAAAATTAACATTCATTCACAATTAAAAAAAAATAAACTCTCAAAGCTAGGAATAAGGGAACTTCCTTAACCTGATAAATGGCATCTACCAAAAAACTTACAGCCAACATTATTCTTTTTTTTTTTAATTGTTACAGTGACTTGAAGTCAACATTATTCTCAATGGCCAAGGACTGAATGCTTTTTCTGTAAGATCATGAACAAGGCAAGGATGTCTATGCTACCCACTCCTACTCAGCATCATACAGGAAGTCCTAAGCAGTTCAATAAGGCATGAAAAAGAAATAAAACTATCTCTATTCGCAGATGAAATGATTGTTTATGACATAGAAAATCCCAAGAAATCTACATCTAAACTCCTAGAACTAAGTGTTAGTTTAGCAAGGTCACAGAATACAAAAATGTACAAAAATTATCTTTTTACACATTAGCAATGAACAACTGGAAATTAAATATTTTAAAAGTACTACTTACATTAGCTCCAAAAAATGAAACACTTGAGCATAAATCTAACAAATCATGTACAATATGTGCATGTGTAAAACATACATATGAAATGCTAATGCTGGTGAAAGAAATTAAAGATGACCTAAATAAATATGAAACACAACATCTTCATGAGTTGGAAGACTCAACATAGTTAAGATGTCAATTCTCCCTAAACTGATATAACTATTTAATACAATTCCAGTCAAAATCCCAGAAGTATTTACATATACAGACCAGCCAGTTTTAAAATGTACGTGGAAAGGCAAAGCAACTATAATAGCCAAAGCCATTTTGATAACAAAGTTAGAAGAGTCACACCACCTGATTTTAAGGCTTGTTGTAAATTTCCAGTAACCAAAACAGTAATATATTGATGAAGAGATGTACACATAAGTCAGTGGGACAGAATATAAAATCCAGAAATAAGACTGAACGAATATAAATTGATTTTTGACAAAGATGCAAAAGCAATTCAGTGGAGAAAGGATAGTCTTTTCAACAAATGCTTCTGGATCCTCAACCTATACCTCACAACTTGTATAGAAACTAACTCAAAATTGATAATAAAACTAAGTATGAAGTGTAAATCTAAAAATTTTAGAGGAAAATATAGGAGAAAATCTTTGTGACCTTTGGCTAGGCAAAAGGTTTTTAGATATAACAAAAGCACAGTCCATAATAGAAAACACACACACAAATTAGACTTCATAAAAATTTAGAACTTTTGCTCTGCAAAAGGAAGAGAAATGAAAAGACAAACTAGTGAATGGGAGAAAATATTTGAAAAATCACATATCTCACAAAAGACTTGCATCCAGGATAAAGAACTCAAATAGAAAACAGCCCAATTTTCTTAAAATGGAGCAAAAAAATTGAATAGACACTTCAAAGATGAAATACTGATATCAAATAAGCACTAAAACATAAGCCATTAGAAAAACATGTAAATTAAAACCACATTGAAAGACCACCGCATACTATTAGAATGGTTAAATGTAAATAAATAAAAATCTGCCCATACCAAGTGTTGACAAGGATGAGGAGCAACCGGAACTCTCACATGTGAAACTGCAAAATAGTAGAGTTGCTCTTGAAACAGTTTGGCAGTTTCTTATAAAGGTGAACATACACCTTCCATATAATCCATCCATTTCACTTTTACATATTTACCTTACAGCAAGAGTTACATGTTCAAAAAATAGAATTAAAAGATAATATGAATCTTTCCATGAACTTTTTGAAGTACCCTCCTATATGCTCATTTGTCTTTTAAAAACACATGCAAAAAACCACAAGGTCAAGAGTTTGGATTCCCTTATCAGCCAACAGCCAAAAGATGAAAACCAAAAAACACACTAAAAAAAAAAAAAAAGGAATCAGCATGAGAAAATAAGATATATAAATGCAGTCTCTTGACCATTTTGCTAGGCAGGAAACCAGAGGCATAGGAAAAGAAACTGGTTCCCTAATTATAAGTAAATCAACTGATTAACTTCACTGATTATCTTTTGTTTCTTTCATGTGCTGCCCAAGGTTTCCAAGTCTTACCACACTGAGAGATGATGTTGGGTGGCATATTTCAGAGCTAGTAAAAAATGAAAAATTAAAAAGTAAAACCACGTACCTGACCTATTAACTAGAAACTATTATATTCAGAAGGAGAAATTCAAGAACTATACATTAATTATGAGTATGCTTGACTGGTTATAGGAAACTAGACAGGTGTAATGCAATAAGAAATCAGATGAAGATAATGAGGCAGCCAGCAGGGGCTGAGAATCCTATTTATGGTGATCTGAGCTTAAAATGGGTGTCAGCAGAAACAGCAGGAGGAACGTGGGCCGTCAGGCCTGTGATTAACAACAGGAGAATTTCAGGAAACAGTTGTTGCAGTAAAGATTTTGCCAGACACTGAGAGCAAAAAGTTAGGATGCTACAGGATCAAGAATAGAAACAAGTGGCTAGGAGTTCATATTTCTCAAAAATGAACTGTTGAACTGTCAGGAGCAAGCTTTTATTAACCAGGTGATATTTTGCTGTTGAGTAATACTGTTTGCAGAGTATGGAAAAATAATGAATTGGAATTCACAGAATGTTTGAAATGCTGGTCTATGAAAATAAAATGCCTTGTTTTTAATGATGAAGGGAAACTTCTAGAATTTACATGGAAATTAGTCAGAGGACAGGTATAAATAGTGCGGGCAGTGGAATACATGGTAAAAATAGGCAAAAATGCCTCTTCTCTCCTCTCCATGTGTCTCTTCCTCAGCCTCCCCTGGGGCCTTGGTCCCTGGAAGCTTATGGTTGCTCTTCCCCCTATGGCCCCCTCTTCAGCCTCCTCTACCCTGATCAGCCCCCATTCACCAACCCGCTTCCAACACACCTGCTGTGTGTTTGTTACCCTTGATGCCCTTAATAAGAGTGCTCAGCCAGAGCCACTCAGTCTCTTTGTTAATCTCTAGTTAAACAACTTAATCCTAATGTAAACAAGCCCTCCAGAAGAATTTAGATTTTTAAAAGGCACAGTTGCCTGCATGTTGGTGGAGCAAACCTTTTAGGTTTAGGAGTCTCAAGTTACACTTAGACCTTGTGCCTTCTCAAGGCACACAGGTAATTGGTGACATCTCTGCCTCAGAGTCAGGCTAGCCTAGAGTCCAGCTTTTGCTAAATAAATTTCATAAAAGCATGAAGAACTTCCCATCCCCTCTCATTTTGAGGAAAGTATTTTCTTTCTGTGGCTCTTTTCCTGCCTCCTGCTAATGTTCAATTCTCTCTAAACACATTGAGGAGGCAACTGACATAGTAGAAAGAACAAGACCTGAACCTAAGCAGTAGAAAGAACAAGACCTGAACCTAAACCCTGACTTTCCTGTCTCCTGGATGAGGCCTTGGGCAAATTAAACCTCTTTGAATCTAAAGTTAATCTGTAAAAACTGGTGATAATATTCACTTTAAAGGGTAGATGTAAGGGCCGGCCCGTGGCACACTCGGGAGAGTGCGGCGCTGGGAGTGCAGAGACGCTCCCGCCGCGGGAGCGTGGTGCAGGCGACACCACACCAAGGGTTGCGATCCCCTTACTGGTCACGAAAAAGACAAAAAATAAAATAAAATAAAGGGTAGATGTAAGGAGAACCATTTGATGCTTGGCACGTACTAGGCTCTCAAAAGTCAGTTTCTTTTCTCTAAGCCAGAGTCATGAACTAAGACCACCATATGTTCTCTTTTGCACACCAGCCTAGCCACCCCATAGAAAGAACCCCCTCGATATTGAGTGCATAGGGAAGAGACACTTGTGCTCACACCACTGAAGGCCACATAACAGAAAATGCCAGACCTGGAACCAGGGGATCCGGCTGCAAAGCTCGACTGACATATGCAAGCTGCATCATCTGGACCAAGCATCTTCCTGAGCCTCCAGCCTTCAAATGTAAAAGGAGGGTAATACCCATGGCACTCTCTATTCCAAAAGAATGTGATAAAGATTAAGTGTAAATAAATTATACAACATAACATCAGAGTCCTAGAAATCCCCTGAGTAGCATAAAGGAAAAGATTGTTAACTGAACTTTAAAAGGAGAGTTATAATGCTGGTAAAAGCATCAACAGCTTGATTTTCAGCTATCCCACTTTCCTCCTGATACAAGATTTAGCCTGGCTTCAGATACTATCAAAATCTACAAGGTTAATTTTATCCCTTTTATTTTAAATTTAAGGGCAAAATAACTTTTTGTTTTAATAATGTTTTAAATATGGAAATATAAAACATTGAGTGAATCTGTGAAGTTAGGAAATTTATACATGCACCTAGCACCTTACAACACAAAACACTTATTTCTTAAATTAGCCAAAATACTTTTGGAAGAAGCAAGCTGTAAGTCATAGCCTATATAACTCAAGATAAGGTTTGGTTTCCAGAAGGAAATGCATACAAAATTGGTACATCCACTGCTCTGCGTGCTATTGTGACAATGCTGTTGTCTATTCCAATAACCATGTCACTTTACGCTCTCAAATTCTTAGGGGTCAGAGTGGAAGACAATATGACAAAGTTATTTGTGAGCATGTGGGAAGTTTCCTGGGGACTCCCAGAAATAACTGGATGAGGTTTCCATCAAAGTGGGACTGTAAGTCCTGTGTCAGTGTGAGGGCAGGTGGTGGTAAGACATGGATTATTTTGCATAATGTGACCCGCATTTGTATTCACAAGCTGTGGAAGCTGGAGAAACGTCCTGATACCCATATTACTTCCTCACTTCTACAGATATTCCAATGGACTAGAATGCAAAGAAAATACTGATACAGTACCCCCACCCTGCATATTCAACATCTAGAAAGTCTGAGGTTCCTCAGCAGAAGACTTCCAAAGTGAATTGGGTCAAATCATTTCAAGTCACTTTCCCTGAATGTACTTTAATTAGGAAGACAATATATTCATCACCAGCTCTGAATCCTGACATGGTAATTAAATGCATGGATGGAAAAGCCTGGCCTGTTTGAACTAACACCAGTATCTCAAACTGTTTCATTTGGTTTAGTCTCAGTCTCTACAAGGATCCTAAAATAGGATGCCATTATAGGCAAAAGGAAACACATGTGCAGGCACCCATAGGTGCATAGTCCAAGTAGAGAGATATGGGGGTTGGGAGGGCAAAGCGAGATACCTTAGGAAACATGGTAGACATGGCCAGGTTAGGGTATTTCCTTAACTACAAGTAGCTTAAAATTGATGAAAATCTGACAGAAATAACCTGTATTTGATTGACTTGTAGATAACAATAAAAGAACAAGAATTTTCTGGAAGAAATTGTATACTTAAGTTATTTTTTTCTTTCTAAAAACTTTTAAAAGCAAAATTTTAGCTTAACTTGAATAAGCAAGAGGTTTGGGAAGGAAGAATCATGGTTTATATACACACTTTTCTTCAATTGCAGAGTGGAGAAAGATCACTGAACTCAGGCAGATCTGGTACACATCTAAGCTCCACCAGACCACCCATAAGCTGCTGGAACTCTCTAGAAAACATTGCTTCAGTTGATTATCTACCTTGTTTGATGATTGGTGAAATTACACCTTGATGAGTTTATAAGTTTTGGCAGATTTTTCAGTCCCATGTCAGACTTAGTGTTTCCAGTTAGCTAAGGTATTTCCACCTTTTCTATCTCCATTATCTCCCAACAAACACCTGTCTGTATGGAACAGCTCCTCCTCCTGGGGATAGTAACAGATTTCTTCCCACCCACCAACACCTGTGAATTCCCCTTACACTGCAGAGAGTCAGGGATATCACTTCCCTCCATGTGGTCCAGATCCATCCTTTCTGGAAAGAACCTCCTGCAACTGTAGAGTTTGATGTTCCCAGGGTACCTTAACACTGGTGTTGCTTCTCTTTGCCTAGTCAAAGTCTTTGCCCATCTCCTTTGTGGATTATTTCTTTTTTACTAGAGACCCTTGTTGCCAGCTGACAAGCAAACTGGTATTCCCATAGCCTTTCCAGCTCCTCTGGCAGGAGACAAGCTTACCTGGGTACTCTGGGTGGTGAACTCCTCCAGATCAGAGGCCATGGCTTTTTCTTTATGCCCCCAAATCTAGTTTAATACCTGCAAAAACCAAATATCCACTAATTCATGTTTCACCAACTAGCAAAAATAGGAAGACAGGCCTTCTTATACTACCATACATGAGTGAAAAATTGCCTGGAGAGCAAAAGGTTTTCATAGACTCTGTTTTTCACTTGGAGACTTCAGAAGGTCTCCAAGAAATATTCCTCAGGACCTACCTAAGCTCATACATGGTTCCTGGAAAGACTGCCTCTTAGCTGCCTGTTCTCATCCGTTGCTTACATTCTGCGCAAATCTCAGACACAGGAGTACTAGTTTTCTTGCCAAGGAATGCCTAGTATTTCCAAATGTACAGTTGAATAGTGTCCCTCCCAAAATTCATGTCCACCTGGAACCTCAGAATGTAACCTTATTTGGAAATAGGGTTTTTGCAGATGTAATTAGTTAAGAATCTTGAGATAAAACCATCCTGGATTTATGGTGGGCCCTAAATCCATTGACCAGTCTGTCTAAACGATATGGAGATTTGGAACAGAGTCATAGAGGAGACACAAAGATGGCTACATAAAGACAGAGGCAGAGACGAGAGTGACACAGCTACAGACTAAAGAACACCTGGGATGGCTGCGAGACCTGATTTCAAACTTCAGGCCTCCAGAACTGTGAGAGAATTTCTGCTGTTTTAAGCCACCCAGTTTGTGGTACTTTGTTACAGCAGCTGTAAGAAACTAATACATTGAGAAACAGTCAATCTTAATATACCCAAACCTGTCCTTTACATTTTACCATCCCCTGTACCTAACATGTTTGTTACCAGGTCCCTGCAATATAATCTGACAGATGTTGATGAAGGCAGGTGGAATAGTGAAAAAGAACACCAGCTTTAGAATCAGGGTTATGTGCCACAAATGTGACCAAGTCACTGAGTTACACCACTCCTCACTTTCCTTTTCTGTCAGGAGGAAATAGTACATTCCCTATTAATGAGGTGATTCTGAGAATTTAGTGAGACACGCTAGTATCTATGCTAGTGGTACAAGTGTAAGCATACCTTGGAATATTTAAAAACTAGTATATCCTGATTAAAACTGGAATGTAGGCTCATTTGCCAGTGATACAGTGCAAAAAGAAATATTTATCAAATTAAATGCATGTTTATTTATCTAAGGTGATTAAGCTACGCAGTCGTGGTCATACATTGCAATCACCTGAAGATCTTTTTAAACTTTTGAGTCTCACTCCAGACTAGCATCTGGGGGTGGGGGAGGCATGGATAATGTTTAAAAGTCTCTCCCAATAGTTTCCTTCCCTCATGTCACATCATAGATTATGTGATGAAAGAATGAGGGTCCAGACACAGAAAATCAGTTGTACCCGATGACCCTTGCTAGTATCCCTAATAGCACAGACATTTGGTAGAAAAGACACCACTGAATGTGGCTGTCATTTCCATGACAATTTTCACAGTCCAGATGGCTGAAAATACGCCCTTCCACTTCAGCACTTAAGTATGCAGAGTGGCCGTTTATCATACCATGGTGTACAGCTTTGTTGTAGACGTCGAGCATGTGTATTTGTATCCCAGATTGCAGTGCCTAATTTGTTATTTTCTATCCCCATTCCTTTAGCTATTCCTGTGCCTAGCCATACAAAACTTCCAATGACACAGCATTGCAAAGCCCTTTAACAGGATCCATATTTTGCCGACTTCATGAGGAGACATTGATTGTCTTCCTATCGCAAGCATATGTAACAAATATTTCTGTAGTCACAGTGCACCACAATACATCCAAAAATAAATATTAGTAAAACAGATAACTTGGAATCTCAAATATGGAGCAAATCTTTTAAAAGAGAAAAGCTGGCAGTGTCCTTAGTGATAGAGTTGCCTGTTGCCATGGGAATGAATCCAAAGATTGTATGACATTTCCCGGGACCACATGAGCTAAACGAAAAGAGTGCCTTTTAGACACCAATGCTGTGTTTGTATGTTTACCTGGTAAAACTCTGGAGAAGGGAAAACTCAAGATGAAAGAAATATATAAGTATTTAGGTGACTCAGGCACTACAAGATTTTTATATGAAAATTATTATTTTTAGGGCTGGCCCGGTGGCGCACTGCTACAGTGCGCCGCTTGAGAGCGTGCGGCGGTGCTCCCGCCGAGGGTTCGGATCCCACATACAGATCGGTTCCCGCTCACTGGCTGAGCGAGGTGCGGGCGCAAAGCTGAGGGTTGCGATCCCGTTGCCGGTCCCGGTCCGGTACGGGCGCGACACTGAGGGTTGCGATCCGTTGCCGGACACGAAAAAAGACAAAAAGGAAAAAAAAAAAAAAAGAAAATT
>NW_007726717.1:40558-119617 GCF_000696425.1 Galeopterus variegatus
GGATCCGTTGCCGGACACGAAAAAAAAAAAAAAAAAAAAAAAAAAAAAGAAAATTGTTATTTTTAGCTGGTATATCAACTGCAAAAGAAAGAAAAACGGGAGAAAATAACAACATATTACCTAAATTTTATTCCCATTAAATCGTGAAGTATAATGTATGGGATAGCAGAACTCTCACTTAAGACACCAGCAGACTTATTTTCATGTCTCTAACTCTACCCCAAGAGAAGTAGTACTAAGCTTTGCTGTTCACACAATCATGGGGCCTGTAGGTATGAGTGCTGCCACTCCATTGCCTACCTACATGCACATTTTGTCTTCATCTGGGCTTCAAATAAGCATCCTAATGACTTGGCTAACTGCTTCTGCTGCTACAGAAACCGAACCAGGAAGCCGTTCTGAGTTGCTGTGTCTCTGTTCTTTATCATGAAACCCATGTTTGGAAGTCAAGATAAAGTTGGCCTGCTCAGCAGCCCATGACACTGTGAGAGATCATCACCAGGAGTAGATAGCTTTGCTCTGATTTCATAGGAGTGGGTAGTTTTCAGCCAACTTCCCCAGCCAGCCTGCCCCTTAAGAAAGTTCACCCCTTTCCAAAAGTTGCAGCTTTCTGGACACTAGGTGCTATGGGTTGAATGTGTTCCCCAAAGTTTCATGTATTAGAAACTTAATTCCCACTGTGACAGCATTATAAGGGTGAGAATTCCTACTATGGTAATTAAAATGTGGAGCCTTGAAGAGGTGATGAGATGTGAGGACTGTACCCTGGAATGGATTGATCCATTCATGGAGTAATGGGCATAGTTCTGATGGCTAAAAAGGGAAAGCAAGTGAGGAGTTACTCTCTCTTGCTCAGCCATTTCGCCATGTGATACTCTGCATCATAGTAGAGCCACCACCACCAAGGCCCTCACCAGATGTCTTCTCTGCACTTTGGGCTTCCTGCCTCCAAAATGGTAAGAAATAAATTTATTTCTTTATAAATTACCCAGTTTCAGATATTCTGTTGTAAGCAACAGAAAAGAACTAATACACTTGGTTAAAAAAATAAAATTGCTAATCTTCAACCACTTTTGACTTATAAAAATGGCAAGTTCTTACAGTCAACCTAATAGTTATTCTGCTAGGCTCTCCTTAGAATGTAGATATAAATACTTATAACTGATATTAAAAATGCTGTATAGGTATAAATATATTTAAATATGCATAGATTTAGTACTTAGTACATCATCCGTCTATGCTCTATGTAACCTGGCTAAAGTCATTTTTTAGGTACTTTCATATTTCCATAGTAAGTATTGAGCATTTACTATGTGCTAGGCACTAAGTACCATTTGTGGGGGTTTTTTATAATAAGACAATAACTCTATGAAGTAAATACAATTATTACCCAATTTTAGAGATCAAATTGAGGCTAACTAAAGCAGGTAAAGTACCTTGTCCTAGGTCTTGTAGCCCAGAAGAGGCAAAGCCAGACTTTGACCTTGGTCAGTCGGACTCCGGAACTTAACCAACCAGGGTCCTGCTATGTGTTAGGGCTGGAAAGAGCCTTGGAGAGCATCTAATCTAGTGCTTTTACAATTTTTTTTTCCACAGCAGCAAAAGCCTCTTATCAAGTGAGAGTTCACGTGGAAGTCCTAGTGACAAAGCAGTTGGGATGGAGCTGCTTTCATGTGTTTGGAGAGAGCAGGGGACACCCTGAGACTTGATCCCACCAGGCATCTCCACCCTTTTTCAATTGTAGGTCACTGCTGTGCTCAGGCTTTAAGGAGCTATCCAGAAGCACATTATGACCTGCTCCAAGTCCTTGCCCTTTCCAGGAAATCTGTGTTATGGGAGAGTTCTCACATGTGAGTTTATCCCCTCCTGTCAAGTCTTATATTCTGTTCCCCCTGATCCAATACTTTCAAGACCCAATCCCACAGGTGTTCTCCTGGTTTCACCAGAACATACTAGCCAATTCTTTCAGTGAGTAAGGTACTTTCTCCTAGAGCAGACACTCACTTCCTCTCCGTGCTGAGCCCTTACCTGTGACTGGTCTGGAGGAATGAGGCAAGGTGAGGGTGAATCTGAAGGTGGACAAGCATCATCTCTCAAGGCATCTTTCTCAGGTCAGGTCTTTGGTCTCCAGGGAAAAGAAGCTGCTTTCCCCATCCTAAGGCAAGGAGGAAGAGCCTGCTTCTGCTGACCCAGAGAGTTCAGAAGAATCTGGAGGTTCAAGCTTCGTTGGACTCATCCATTTAGATGTTCCCCTCCCCAGTCTTCTTTATCAGGGCTCTTGTTTTTACACAGGAGACCTGTCGCACCTGTGCATTTGGCCTCCCTTTAGCTCTACCACACTGGACTGATTTTCATCACAAGCTGCCCTGTGGCTTCATGGGAAGAGAATCTCTTTTAATACTGCCTTGGAGGGCTTTCAGCTTTTAAGGCTTGCTCTGAGTTGATAGTTGGCTAAACTGAGCCTGTCGCTTTCTTTCTTGAACACTTTCAAAGCCAATGCCACAATCCTTTAAATTACCATTATCCCCCACACCATTCAGGTGCTAAAGCTATTGTATGAGTGAATCCTTCACCTCCCGCCTGTACCTCGACCTATTTTACCCCGGGTGAGTCTTTTTTATTGGGATGCTTCGGCGTGCCACAGGTTATTGTTAGGAATCATCCATGACCACCAGTGACAGGTCCTCGTGACTATTTGACTGGTGTGTGTTCCAGAATCCCTTCCTAAAGGTCTGCTTTTAGAGCTATTCCTGACACCAACCGGCTCATCTTGAATTCCCCCCCAAATCAATGCCTGAGACAAGGCTTGTATGTATGTAGTTTACTTAGGAGTTGTTGGGGTAGGGCTCATACCCTTCAAATCCATTGTACAGACTGGGTCACAGACCCCTCACGTGCTGTCTGGGTCACAGACCCTTCATGTGCAGGTTGCAAGCTACACAATTGGGATAGATCCCGGGAGTCGTTGGCAGATGACAGGAGCTCAGTCCTCAGCTTCTTCAGCAGCAGCAGCCTCCGACTGTGGTAGCGGCCTCCTCATGCCCTCCCCCACCCAGGGCATGGGGAAGGGGGCTGTGGATCAGAGCCACTCGTCCTTTATACTCGAGTCCAATAACCCAGGACACCTGGGTGCACATGCGCAGTTACATCAATAACCAAGGAACACCTGGGCACACGTGCATATTTACCTGAAATGCTAGCAAGATTCTGAACCCCTAAGGGATCCTGACCATTTAGCCATTTCATTTTCCCTGCAGGAGTTGACTCCAGGGATGAAGAGTAAGCCATCAGGAAACGAGAAGGGGGAAAAAACAACAATAACAACACTATAGGTGATTTACTGACATTGCAACCATGGATTCGATTTCACCAGGACCTCCTGAGCAGCCTAGAAAGCCTCCCAAACTTGTCCCCTGGAAGGACTAGAGGCAGGAGCACGTCCTCAGTACTTCCCACCTCCCCACTGGTGGGAGTGTGCCCCCACTACTGATAACACCCCCACATTTCCAACGGCACACTGAGCCACCTCAACACACTCACACCCCTCCAGGGGCACCGGAGGAGCCCTGGACCAGAGAGTGAAGATGGCTGTGTCCACCTGAGGCAAGTCTCCAATAGAAGGAACTGGAGCAAGCATGGAACGATTGTTCCGTAGCTGAAATCAGAGTTATAGCCAAGGAGGTGTGAGGTGAGGCTCCAGGGAGCATCTGATACACATGCTAACCTTCCCTTCCTCTGAATTCTCTATTCCTGTATCAAACCATAGCAGTAGAATTACCTAGACTACAATACATTTACTTCTCCTTAGAAATGCCTTGACAGAAACACAATTTAACATCCTGCCTCTGTTTTATCATGGGTTTTACCATAAGAACCTCTCTGAGCCTTATGAATTAATATTGCAGATATTATTATAATTTTAATGGCCTGTGTGTGTAGTTGATATGACTTCCCTCAAAACTCCCCAGAGAATTGCATCCATTCCTGTTCTGCACAAACCTGGGTAAGACAGCATGAAGATCACCATGCCTTTCCCAGACCCTGATGATACCCACCTCGTGTTACCTGCATCGTGTGCACTAGCACAGACCATCATTCGGCTTCTCCTTGGGCTCTGATCACCGAGTTTCTTAGGATTTCTTATTTGGAACTCTTCTCAGGCTCTATATTCTTCCTGAGTAATCTCCTATTCCCAAGATTTTAACTCTATTACGAATACACGTAACACCCAGTCTTTGCCACAATGCAATCCACCTGTCCTAAGCTCCAGGTAAACATATCTAACCGCCTTCTGGACCTCTCCACTGGAACCTCGAGCTCATTATGTCTAAATAAAATCTCTTTCCCCCAGACATATGTCTAGTATATGAATAGTAATGTCATAGTAGTTTATGACATTACCCCTCATGTAGTATCTCAAGCTGGAAACCTGGGAATCAATATCTTCTCTCTCTCTCTTCCCTTAATGCACACATCCAATCTCTTAGTCTTCTGAATACCACCTCCTATACTCTCTTGCAAATCTGTCTGCTATTGTCCGTCCTGACTGCTCTTGTCACCTCTTCTCTAGATTGAAAGTGTCTTCTTTGTGGTCTCGTCTCTGCACACCAGCTCCATCCCATATACATTCACTTCACTTGTCCCCTCAGCCCAGAACACATCTAAACCTTGCTCCCCTCCTCAGCTCTCACCTCCATTCTACATGACGGGCAGCCAAACAGCCTTAATTCTCCCCAAACCTCTGACATCTTAAGCTACCCTTCATCTCCCACTCCACAGAAAAAGTAGAAACTACCTAAAGATAAATTTGCTCATATTCTTGGCCAAAAAAAAAAAAAAGAAAGAAAAAGAAATCTTACTGCATCTGTACCTATCTTTCATGCTTCCCTCCTTCTGCAGTGAAAGACAGGGACGCTCCTTACCCTAAGGTGACCCTTCCACTTGTGCACTTGTCCTGTGTGGCAGTGAAGAGATTTCTCCATATCTGCTCTTATCACGTCTTCAATCCTTTCCTTCTTCTCCAGATCCCCCCTCGCCATTTGAACATACACAAAACTCTATATTCTTTTTATTGAGATACTATCCACATACATGAAATTTCACCTTTTAAAGTATACAATTGAGTAGTTTTTAGTATATTCACAAAATTGTGCAATCTCCACCTCCAGCTAATTTTAGAACATTTTCATCTCCCAAGAAGAAACTCTGTACCCACCAGCAATCACTTCTCATTCCCTCCCCCACCCTAGCCCCGAGCAACAACTAATCTCCTTCTATCTTTGCAGTTTTGCCTACTCTAGACATTTGTATAAGGGGATGGTGCACTATGTGGCCTTTTGTATCTAGCTCCTTTCACTTAGAATAATGTTTTCAAGGTTCATCCATGTTGTAGCATGTATCCACGCTTCATTCCTTTTTATGCTTAAATCAATTCCTGTCTATGGTTAGTCCACATTTTCTTATCAGTTGATGGACATTTGGGTTTGTACAGTCAAGGTTTTCAGAGAAACAAAACTAACTGGAGACACACACACATATAGATACACACATATGCACAAAGGTACTTGGAAAGATTTGTATTATCTTTCAATTCAATTTTTCCATGAAGTTTTTGAAGTACCCTCGTGTGTGTGTGTGTGTGTGTGTGTGTGTGTGTGTGTGTGTGTGTGTGTGTGTGTGTGTGTGTGTGTGGTTTATTATGAGGAATTGGCTCAGACTATTACTGAGGCTGGCAAGTTCCAAGATCTGCAGGGTGAATTGGCAAACTGGAGACTCAGGCGACCCAGTCCAAAGGCCAGAAGTTTAGAGATCCAGGAAGAGCTGATTTTCAGGTTGAGTCTAAAAGCAAGAAAAAAGCTGATATTCCATTTTGAAGGCAATCAGGCAGGAAGAATTCTCTCTTATTCAGGGAAGGGTCAGGCTTTTTGTCCTATTCAGGCCTTCAACTGATTACATGAGACCCACACACATTTTGGAGGAGAATGTGTTCGGTTTTTAAATGTAGAACTCTTAGACCTGGAAAAACATCTCAGTGGAGATCAAGGAATCCCAGAGTAAATCCTTTAGTAAAAGCCAAAGATTTTCCTGAAACAAAGTGTATGTGATCTTCCCTATGCAACTTCTATTAGCTAATTTATTACGTTCTGTCAGATGCTTTATGACATTCATGAAACAGATATTTACAGGGCATTTCCTATGTGCCAGGCACTGTGCCAGAAGCCAAGGATAGGGAGGTGAATGAGACAGGTGAGGTCTCTGCTCTCATAGTGTTAGTATTTTACTTGCAGAAGACTGACGATAAGGAAGCTGATAAATACAATGCTCCAAAGAAATAAAAGAGTGAGCTGGAGAGATATTGGGGGACACTCTTCACACTGTGTGGTCAGGGAAGGTCTTTCTGAAAAGATGACATTTGAGACCAGAACTACATGAAGAAACCAGTCACTAGAAAAGATCCAGGGCAGAGGCAGGAATAAGCGTGGTGGGTTTGGGGTTAGAACATAGTGGCCTAGGGGCCAGCAGAAGATAAGATCAGAGAGTAGGCAGGGACTAGAACTTGTAGGTCACTAGGGATCCTGCCTGGGAATTTGGTTTTTAAGTGCAGTCACAAGCCATTTGCAGATTTTAAGTCAGAGCATAACACAAATATACACATACATATATAGGTAGTAGATATAGATATATATATATATGTACATTTTTTTTCATTCCTTCTGACTACTGTGGAGAAAAACAGATTAAAGGTTATTTAGCTGGAAGCTATTTCAATAATCATGGCAAGACAATGGTAGGTGGTAGGTGATAGAATTAGAAATGGAAAGAAGCTTGATGATTCCAGATATGTTTGGGAGGAGATGCTAATGGGAGTTGGTTATGGATTGGATGTGGGAGTGTGAGAGGAAGCCGGAAGTGGAGAAGGCCTCCTAGGATTTTGGCCTGAGCTCCTGCGACGGCAATGACAGCGATGCTGTTTAGTAGGAGGTAGAAGGCTGGGGGGAGAACAGGTGGTAAGGGTGACGTGGAGGTTGAGAAATCAAGACTTTTTTACATGATCATTCGACTTTAAACCTCTCCTATTATAATGGCAGAGAATACTGCAGGCGTGTTTATGACTTAAGAAATAAAGCATTATTTTGCAAATTGCAACAAAGAGATATTGCCTTGCACATACTTGAGGAAAGAACACAATCTATTCATCACTGAATGAAAAATGAAGTAAAAACCCACGTAGCTTTATTTCTACTTGTGGAATATATTTTTTCATGATTATTTAGAAACTATTCAAAAACAGACTTAATGAGTATTTTCTTACTCCGAAATTTATAAAACAATTTTAAAAGCATATTCTCTGACAATTTGATTTTTTTAAACAGCAGAATTACAATTCCTTAAATTGTCATGTTGCATTCCTCCTCACAACTAAGTTGAACTGATGGCACAGAGAAATTAATTGATAGTAAAGAAATCCATTGAGATATCTCAACCAAAAAATAAAAAGAGAAAACTCCTAATTTGGTAACTGCTGCAACACACAGCTCCCAAGAGAAGCCCTTTGTTCTCACACTGAAGGGTGGTCTGCCATGGAACATCTGGCCCCTAGAACAGAAGTGAGAGGTGGGAATGATACACAGGAGTCTACGTCTAATGAGAATGGGGCAAGGGCAATGGTGACTTTGACTTGGTGGAGGAACAAACTCAGAGTAGTAATTGACTTATCTTTGTATGGTGGCCTATGAGTGAGATTTTTAAAATTTTTCCAGAAGGCATGGTATTCCTCTTCCTTGAAAGGTTCATTGAAAATCTGAGCACAAGAGAGAATTAATGAACAGATCATGGAAACAAAGAAAACTATCTGGAGTGTGGTGGGCAGCAACAGGAAGATGGCCATGAAGAGAGAGAGAAGCATCTCAGGAGGAGCTACTGCAATTGCAAACCTGGACGGTCTATCAGGTGTCCCCCTGCTGGTCAACTGAAAAGAATAAAGCCTTAATCGGTACCATCCACTGAAACTTGACACAAACACAACAAGGAGCTTGGACTATGGCAAATCTAATATATTATTCAGGCCTTCTTATCTAAGTGCTATGATTTATATATTCTTCTGGCCCCACATGCCTGGCAGGATTGTATTTTATGAAGAAAAAATCAGAATCCATGGTATCCTAAGTATTAATATACTGATTGTGATGGTTAATTCTAGGTGTCTTCCTCAATAGATTAAGGAATACCAAGAAACCTGTAAAGCTTTTTAGGGGTGTCCATGGGAGTGTTTCCAGAAGAGATTAGAATGGGGTCCAAAGTGGGCTCTGACCGAGAGGGAAAGATCCACCCTCAGTATGGGCAGGAACCATCCAATCCATTGGAGGTCTGGAGAGAACCAAAATGGAGGGAAAAGGCAAATCATTCTCTATCTCTGGAGCTTCTGTACACTCTTCTTTCCTGTCCACGGACATCAGAGCTCAAGACTCTTCAGTTTTGGGATTCCAGGACTTACACCAATGGCACCACCAGCTTCCCTGGTTCTGAGGCCTCCAGACTTGGACTGAGCCATGCTACCGGCATCCAGTTTGCAGGTGGCCTATCTTGGGACTCCTCAGCCTTCACAGTCACGTGAGCCAATTCCCCTAAGTCTTCCCTCATATATTTATACACATATCCTATTGGTTCTGTCTCTCTGGAGAACCCTGAGTAATACACTGATGAATACACCATGCAGAAAATCTAAAATCTGCACTCTCCGGTTTGTAAGGTCAGCTTACTTCTGTGTGCTGACTAGTAGCAGCTGTATCTTCTAAGTAAAACAGATAAAGAGAACTTGAAGAATATAGGACATTAATATTAGCTACTGAGCTAAACTTCTAATCATTAAACAGATACAATGCCCTTGAGATTTTATCTGAATAACATTTTTTTTTCCATTCAGCTGTGTCTCATTACTTTCTTTAAAGATAAGACGTGGTGTACAATATTCATATAAAAGCTATTGTTATCCTTTTTTATGTCAATGGTTTGTTTTAACCACGAAGTGATTGTGAATTCCGTGTTGAGAAATGCTGAAATTTGCGGTTACATAAATAAAGGACAGACAAAAGGCCTTTTAAGCAATGTGCTAGAGCTGTATGTTTGTTTGTTTGGCAATCCTAAAATCTGAACATGTGTATGGGATATTTTATGAAGAGATGATTTTTATGTGGCACGTTTGGAAACAGACAAATGCAGACACTAAAATTCAGTACAGCAGCATCACATCTACCAAACCACAGACAACAAATGAACAAACTATATATATTCATATAAGTATATATTTCTACATATTTATCTATATACCTCATGTGTATATATACATAGAAGGGGGTCTTCAAAAAGCTCATGGGAAGATTCATGTTATCTTTCAATTCTATTTTTCTATGAACTTTTTGAAGTATTCTCATGTACTCCAACATGTGACCATAGGAAAATTGCTTAATTGATCTGTAGAAGATGAATAGATAATAAGGAAAAAATACAGAGCTGGATGAGATAAAGTAGAAAATCTTTGAAATGAAAAATGTGATCAATATTAAAAAGCAAAATTAATAAAGTATAAAATTGAATTTTTATTGTAAAGAAAAGGTACAAGAAAACCTCCCAAGATACAAAGAAAAGTGCAGAAAAATAATGATTACAGAAAAAATGAGGGAAAGGACAGGAGGATGGTATGGCCAACTGCTGTTCCTAAAGAATCCAATGCAGCTATAAGAAAAGCAAACACGTCTCTAAACACACACACACTGGAAAATGTACAAATACAAAAAAGAAAGCTCTTATACACTGAAGAAAAAACTCTACAAATTCACCATTTCCCCAGATAAAATGAAAAATGAACCATCCAAAGACATACAGAGGCAAAATCTTGAACATCAAATGGAAAAAAAGCTGCAAACACATAAGCAGGGGAAAAGTTGACTTATAAATGAAAAAAATAAATAAATAAAGCTGCCTTGAAATTGTTATTAACTTAAAGACACTGCTGTGTATTTTAAGCTTTATTGAGGTATAATTCCATACAATAAACTGCATATTTAAAGTATACAATCGAAGTTCAGACCTGTGTGTAACAAATGCAACCATCACCACAACCAAGATGAAGAACACACACGTCATCCCCAAAGTGTCCGTGTGCTGCTTTGTGACCTCCCCATCCCTGTTCCACACTGTCCCTAGGCAACCACTGATCTACTTTCTGTCACCATTCATTCGTTCACATTTCCAAAATTTATATTATTGAACATACAGTATGTACTTTTTGACTTCTTCTACTTATACTTATTTTGAGATTTGGCAATTTGTGTCTTTTCTTTCAAGGAGTTTGCCCATTTCACTGAAGTTGTAGAATTTATAGGCATAACGTTTTCATAATGTTCCCTTATAATCCTTTTAATATCCTTAAAATCTGTATTGACGTCCCTTTCTCACTCTTGATATTGGTAATTTGTGTCTTTTCTTTTTTACCTTATCTGTTTGACTACTTTATTAACTTTATTGATCTTCCCAAAGAACCTACTTTTAGTTTTATTGATTTTACCCATTGTTTTCCTGTTTCCTATTTCATCAGTTTCTGCTCTGATCTTTATTTTTTCCTTTTTTTCTACTTTAAATTTAATTTTCTCTTCTTTTTCTGGTTTCTTAATGTGAAAACTAAAGTCTGAGAAATTTCTTCTTTTCTACTACAGGGGTTAACTGCTATAAATTTCCTCATATGGCTTTAGCATTATTTCATAAATTTTGAGGTTTTTGACACTTATGTTCAAAATAATTTCTTATTTCCTTTTTGATTTCTTCTTTAATTCACTAGTTAGAGGTGAGTTATTTAGTTTTCAAATATTACAGATTTTTTAAAGGCCTTTCTGTAATTTATCTCTAATTTAATTCCTTTGTGGTCAGAGAACATGCTTTGTATAACTTTAATCATTTTAAATTTGAGACTTGTTTTATGATCCAGAATATGGTCTATCCTGGTAATTGTTCTATGTGCACTTGAAAAAAAAATGTGTATTTTGCTCTTGTTGAGTGGAGTATTCTACAAATGTCAATTATGTCAAGGTGGTTAAATCATATTAATTAAATCTTCTATATTCTTAATGATTTTCTGTCTAGTTTTTCTATCAGTTATACAGAAAAGGGTATTAAAAACTTTATGCTCATGTAGTCGTGTATTGCTCCTGATAATTCTATCAATTTTTGCTTCATGTATTTTGATGCTCTAATATTACTTGAATATATGTTTAAGATTATTACATCTTCTTGATGAATTGACCTCTTAATCATTATGAAAAACCCTTCTTTATCCCTGGTAATATTTATTGCCGTGAAATCTATTTCATCTGGTATTAATACAGCCACTGCAACTTTCTTTTGATTTGTGTTAACATGGTATATCTTTTCCCACTCTTTTACTTTTAACCTATTTATGTCCTTATATTTGAAGCGTGCTTCTTGTAAGCAGCATATTGTTTGGTCTTTTTTGTTTTACCTAATCTGACAACTTTTGCCTTTTAATTGCAGTATTTATAGTTTATATTTAATGTGAATATTGACAGGGTTATATTTTTAAGAAAGTCAACTTGCTATTTTTTATTTTACCACGTTCTTTTTCCCTTTTTTTCTGTTTTTGCCTTTTTGATTAATCAAATATTGGCTTATTAGTTATTACTCTTTGCTTTGTTTTTTCAGTAATTGATTCAGAGTTTAGAGTTCACTCTAACTTACTACAATCTACCATCAAGTGATACTTCTCATATGGTGAAGGCCTTTTTCTCCTTCCAACTTGGTGCTATTCTTACCATACATTTTCTTTTCATATATGTTACAAATTCCACATTACCGTGTCGTTCTTGTTTAAACAGTCAACTGTCTTAAGAGATTTAAGTGATAACATTTTTTTACATATTTCCCCCTGAGGTTACTATTTCTAGTGCTCTTCATCCCTTTGTATAGACCCATATTTTCATCTGGCATCATTTTCCTTTAGCCTGAAGGATTTCTATCCTTTAACGTCTCTTGTAGTGCAGGTCTACTGACTGGTGATGAATTCAGCTTTTGAAATTTTTTGTATGACCCTAATTTTTGAATTGTACTTTCACTGGGTCTAGAAGTCTAGGATTATAGTTGTTGCTTCTCTTTCAGTACTTTAAAGAACTTACTGCACTGCCATCTCTTCAGTGCTTTAAAGAACTTACTGCACTGCCATCTCCCTTGCCTGGTTTACAATAAGAAATCTGCTGTCTTTCTTATTTTCTCTGTACATAACGTCTTTCTTCACCGGCTGCTTCCTTCTCAGGTTGTCTCATTACCACTACTTTTGAACAATTTAACAATGACATGCCTTGATTATTTTCCTCATGTTTCTTGTCCTTGGGATTTTTTGAGTTTTTTTTAAATCCATGGGCTCATAGTTTTCACAATGAATGAGAATTTTTTCAGCCACTATTTCTTCAAATATTTTTCTTTCCCCCTCTTCTCTCCAATGGCATATTAGACTTCTTGAAGTTATTTCACTGTTCAGAGATGCTCTATTCATTATGTAAATTCTCTTTTATCTTTACATGTTTCTTTTTTATAACTCTTTTACCAAGATATAATTTACATATGATAAAATTCACCCTTGTAAAGTGTATAATTTAATTGCTTTTAGTACATTCATGAAGTTGTAAAACCATCACCATTATCTAATTTCAGAACATTTTCATCTCTTCAAAAAGAAAATTCACACTCATTAGCAGTCACTCTCTATTCGCCTTTCTCCCAGCCCCTGGCAACAATTAGTCTACTTTCTGTCTCTAGGAATTTGCCTATTTTGTCTATTCTGGACATTTCATATAAATGAAATCGTACAATATGTAGCCTTTGTGCCTCACTTCCTTCATTTAGCATAATGTTTTCAAGGTCCATTCATATTGTAGCATGTATCAGTGATTCATTTCTATTGTTAAATAATCCACTGTATGGATATAAAATTTTTGTTTATCCTTTCATCAGTTGATGGACATTTGACTTGTTTCTACTTTTTTGGTATTATTAATAATGCTGTTGTAAACATTAGTGTACAAGTTTTGTGAACATATGCTTTTATTTCTCTTGGGTATAACCATAGGAGTGAAATTGCTGGGTCATGTGATAACTCTGTTTAACCTTTTGAGGAAGTACCAAGCTGTTTTTCAAAGCAGCTATGCCATTTTACATTCCCACCAGCAGGGAAGAATGATTCGAATTTCTCCACATTCTCACTAACATTTGTTATTAACCGTCTCTTTTATTACAGGCAACCTAGTTGATATAAAGTCATATCTCACTGTGGCTTTGGTTTGCATTTTCCAAGTGGTCATTGATGTTGAGCATCTTTTCATGTGCTTACTTCCATTTACATATGTTCTCTGAAGAAAAGTCTATTCGGATACTTTGTCCATTTTAAAAAATTGGGTTCAGTTTTAATTGAGTTGTAATAGTTTTTTATATGTTGTGAATGCCAGTCTCTCATCATATATATGAATTGCAAGCCTATTCTGTAGGTTGTCTTTTCACTTTCTTGATGGTGTCTTTAGAGTACAAAAGTTTTTAATTTTGATGAGATTATTTACAGTTAATGAAAACATTAATATGTGGCCAATTCTACTAGACGTTAAATATAAAAATAAATAAGACTTTTTAACCTAGTAGATTGGCAAAGATGAAAATAAGAAAAAATAAATTTATTATTAGCAAAGATTTGAGCATTCTCATGAGCTCCTTGTGGGAATTTATATTGGACACATTTTACAGAGAATATTTGGCAATGTATCTCAAAATCTCTTAAACACCTATTATCCTTTGATCCAACAGTTCTACTTCTAGAAATTTATACTAAAGAGAAAGTTGAACAACTTTCTAAAAATGGATTTTATCACTGCCATTACATAACAAGAAATTAAGAGAAAAAAAATTCTAACAATTAAGGACTGGTTAAATATATTATGATGTCACATAATGACACTATGTAATTATTACAAATGATTATTTGAATCGTGGATCACCACCTAGATGTCCACAGGGGCCGGATGTAACATAAATGAGTGAAGAAGTTCTTTGGTAAACTGGACAGCACATGTCCCTTTTGGAGAAGACAGCTCCAGTTAACTGATACCAGATAAGAAGCATGTTTGTGGTGGTGGTGAGATGGGGAGGGGCAGTGTCTTGTGTTGTCAGAATATCCAATATTTTACAAGAAGCAGAAAATTGAATTTTATGTAAAAATTCCTGATTTTCAGAAGTTGTCTATTGCTTGAACATTTTTGAAAAGGATTCAGTGACCAAGTAAAACACATCACTTCTGAACTAGATTCAGTTCAAGGTTGGATACTCCAATGTGTACACATATCTATTTACATAAAAAGATGTCCATGTTCTATTGTTAAAGTTTTAAAATTCTTGTTTCAAAGGTTTATATAATATGATCTCATTTTTGTCAAAAATGGAAGCATACTGATATATATGTATGAACTCTACAGAGTGTCTGAAGGGATATAAGTCAATATGTTAGTAGTGAGTGATTTTTATTTTCTTTTTTATATATTTCTCTATTTTTATATTGATCATTAATATTTTATTTTCAGGAATAAAATGATATAGGTCTTTTTATTTGTGGTGATAAAGGAAAAAGTCAATAGTCTGGTTTAAAATTTTGAGAATAAATTTAAAATCAAAATCACTAAATGAATATTCTTGTTTATCTTCCATTTACTACCTCAGTGGCCTTAGGCTTTCTCACCTGTAAAATGTCAGTGATAATATCTGCCATCTCTGCCTCAAATCCCCTCAGTGATGTAAAAATGAATAAATAAAAAAAGAATAAATATCTAAAACACTACCTTCCTAGCGTCACCAAAAGAGGGCTTTTTCTACCGCAGTTCAAGTCTAGAAAGGAGACAGACACTCGTCGAATGTAATGACGTAGTGGAGCCATAATAAACAGGAGGGTGTGTTCTGGCTGTTCTGTCCAGAGGCAAGACCACCCTAGGTGCCTTTTTCCTTGCAACTCCTCTTCTCGCAGAATCTAAAGCTCCCCCTGCTCCACATCTCACTCCCTATTTGGCAAAGATACCCAATGGAATAGAGCAGAGAATGGATGTGAACCCACTGTCAGAAGCAGCATCAGATGAGGGGAATCCATATCACATTCTCAGGAATATCTGGATAGGACCTAAGTGTGAGTGAAGCTCTGGGACAAATGGAATAAACTAGGGAAGCTACTTCCAAAGGTTGGATTTGACCCTAAAGTAATGAAATGTATAAATCCTGCTTGAGAGTTTGCCACTCTTTATCTTCTCCTACCACTACCGCTCCACCTCACCAGTAGAGGTGTGGATTTATCCAAGTGGAATTTAAGGAGGTGAAGAGGTCCCAAGCAAAATCAACAAATTGGCTAATATAATGTGGGTTCTGTTTCTGTCTATACCACCTTTTTTTCATCATAAGAGAGCTATTTCTTTTACCAGCAGATTAAGTATAATGGAGGGTCAAGAAATTTTTTCAGGTCATTGTAGTACCATTGGAAACTTGCCTTAAGATGAATTCAGGTACCTCTTCCCCAAGAGCCCAGTTTTAAACCCACGGAGTAATTTCATCATAAATGATCCACAGAAATAGCATAACCTTTAAGATATTTTTGATATAATAAACCATTTCCATTACCTTTTCTTTTCAATTACTTCACAATAAAAGAGAACAATAATAGTGTTTTTTCATAGCTTTACTCTTTCGGTAATGTGCAACATGAACATAATAGTGTTAAGAAGTCAGAAATAACTTAACACAGTAGCTATAGAAGATCGTTATATTTGCAAAATTTTAACAATTATCTTCTCTAGGTTCCCCCAAATTGGCAAATTTGTTAATCAAATTAATTAAGAAGCTTTTCAAAATAAAAGCAATGTTTTAAATAAATATATTCTTTCATAACTGTAGAACGTTTAGTTCTGTTGGAGGTAACAAACATTATACTCAAGTACTTTATGAAGACATCAGGGTAAAAATGATCTAAATGCAATTATAAGTTTTCCTTAATTAGTGATTTGCTTCTTTTTGTGTGTGTATATCTCGATATGTGTTAAAATTATATCATAGATGATTTGTAATCAGTTAGTTCTTAAACCATCATGAAGATGTTATCTGACCCACAGAATTTATATTAGCTCGATGTGATGGTATGGTATTGAATACTGTCTTTAAGTCTAAATTTAATACTCTAAATTTAAAATCCAAAGCCAAGACCTCTTAGCTGCCCATGTCTGTTATAGAAAATGAATGCTAGACTCCCAGTTTGAAAGAATGAGACCTTTCTACAAATCTTGAAATTCCATAACTGAATATTATTGTCACATCAAAATCCTAATTACAACAGAACTTTCGGTGTGTTTCAGTGTATCACATAGGTGGGTATAAATTCACTTATGATTAGCTTTTCTACTGAAATCATATGATTAGTAAACAACTACAAAAAACTTTCTAAGAATTAATTGAATTTAATAAATATTTCAAAGAGATTGTTTACCTAAAAATGACTTTGCTGATGTTTCTCGAAATTCTAATAATTTGTTTAATTTTTCATTCACTTTAATTTCTACTGTGATTCTTAGAAACTTTTCTAATCTATATTTAATCTATCAAAATGTCTATGCTTTGATAAATTTGGCTTCCTTCAATAATAAAGTATGCTAAAACCTGTAAATTAAATGACAAAGGCAAAGAAGTAAAATTAAACACAGCAACAGGTTACAGTAAGTGCTCTTTAGAACTTCAGATGAACACATTTGTCCAAAAATGATAAAGGAATAACTTACTAAATGAATAATGCAACACAAAATAGATTTGCACAGTATTTCTCTCTCTCTCTCTCTCTCTCAGACACACACACACACTTTCACAGGCATCCACACATGGGTGTGTACACACATCTCAGAATTTAAAACACTGCTACTAGAGGTTTTAACTTAGATAAATTACATTAAAATACTGACATTGTGAAAATATCTGTTTATGTTCAACACCCAATAGTGGGCATCTTTTCGTGAACTTAAAGAAAGAAAACAAGAATGAGAAACCAGAATCCTTGACAAGAAAGCTCCCTGAAAGTATAGGCAGCGTCACAGCTTCCCATTCTCCTCGCCGCTTTCCTTCTCCTCTATGGCTTCCAGGCTGCGCTTGCTCTTGGCCTCAGCAGCGCTGCTGGGGGCTTTGCTCAGTCCACAAGACAAGCATGCCAGCTGGATCTGCTTCATGTTTTCTATAGCTTCATTCTTGGCATTCTTCAACAGATCTCCTTGGCCCTATAAACAGGTAGAAATAGACAACAAAAAAGAAAGTTATAGGCCAGGCACATGCTAAGTGACATGGCTTTATATCTTTAATGCTATTACTAAATGACGGAACAGACCCATAGCCACGAACTCACTTTTCCAGGATTTAACCCAAGGTTCTTTTCTAGCACTATTGAGGGACTTTAATCTTTAAAGCCAAGGACCTCAAACTGAGCATAAGCAACTGGCTACATGGTTGTTGGCAGTCCCTTGAGATTCCTGTAGTAGGAAACCCTTCTCTCTATGTACTGAAGACAGTCAACCCTTCCATCATCATAGTCTTAGACTTTGCATGCTGCTGTAATTCCTACCCCACCCAGACCAGCATTCCTAGGCTTGGGAGAAAACAAGGAAAGAAGCTCTTCCTTAAAGAACTGAAAATAAAATCAGCCCCTCTGTGTATAAAAGTTTGCCAAGTAAAGCATCTTCTGTAAAGTAAATCACACACCCCTATGCTTGGTGAGCTGGTTTTTAATACATTGGGTTATCTTTGTAATCTGTCTGTTGTTAAATTATTAGCTACCCAAATTTCTTTTGTCTTTTCCATTATCCTGAGTACAATGTTTCCATTTGGCTAATGGAGGAAAAGTCTCCAGGGACTCAATATATCAATCAAAATAAAAAGTAAACAGAATCCCAGGAACATGTTAGCTGTCATTTACATCAGTGCCTGAGAAAGACCTTTTCCTGCTATTTTGATTTATTTTAGTTCATTGTTACAATGATCAAGTGTGTATACACTGATACTGGCCCAGGGGCTGGAGGACTAATTGTGGGGAAGCAGGAACATGTTTCTATAGTGTACAGACAAAAGAGGAAGTAACTGCTTTCTCGCTCCTCTCTGTTCTCCTGGCAGTGCCTGAGAGTTTGAGCCTGAAAATGAAGGACAAGATGGAAGGATGTGGGTGTTACGCTGACTGCTGGAGCATTCTTCTACAAAGTAAAGGCTCAGAGACAAGATAATTTACCTATTTCATGCAAGGAATTCCATAATGCACCATTGTCTCTTTAATGTGGTGAATGTTTTTTCCTTAGGGTATATAAGAAAACCTGTATTAAAAAATGCCTTGGACTATTTCATCCTTCAAAATCTGTAAGGTACTTACCAATTCTATCCTACGTATAATAGCTAAATCTTTCTAATAACAGTCTTTAACTATATGGGATGAATAGTTGGGCTTTGCCTAATGTTTGTGTTAAAGTGAATTTCCCCTCAATTACCTCAATGATGGAGTGGGATCTTGGTAATCGACTTGGAGGTTGTATAGTTTAGCCTTCTCCTGAGGGGAAATGAAGCTGAGCCTGATGAGTTCAAATGACTGGCCCAAGCTGATTAATGACTGAGCTGGGACTAAAGTTCAGGTCTTCGGCCTCTGGGTTCAATGTTCTATTCCACACACCATGTTTATAATCTAGTCTAATGCCAAAGACTAGAGATTAGAGACTAAAGACTCTGTGAGAGATGTATTTTCTAAGGGAAAAATATTCATTGTATCAACAGAATTGGGGGAGTCTGTTCTTAAGAGTATAAACATGATAAACGAGTCCCCTCTGGATATTGAAAAGTGAAGTTACGCCCACTTTGAAAAATGCAATTCTTAAGTTAATAATAATCATGCAATGTATGAAGTGCTTAGTCTGTGTAGGCACTCTTCTTTGTGCTTTATACATGTTCATTCCTTCAATTGTCACAACATCCCTATCAGATCAAGATACTTTTATTATTCTCAATTTATCAATGAAAAAACTAAGGCCTAGAGAGATCACCTTTCCCAAAGTCATGCAGCTGCTAAGCGAGGAAACTGAGCTTTAGAGTCCAGCAGTTGGCTCCAGAGTCTGTGGTCTTAACCACTACATGATACTACATCTGTTAAAGGCAAATCACATACCCTCTACAAAGCATATTAAAGCCTCCTATTCATTGTTACCCATGGAAACAAAAAAAGAAAAGAAAAGAAAAGCATTGCCCATGTGACACAGCCTGACAGAAATTATAGAAGAGATCTAGAATCAGGAACATAGGTTACCACAAAAATACACTGGCAGGGACAAAAATCTTCCACTAATTTCTCCCTGGGCCATCTTCTCCTTTGTAAAAATGATTAAAATATCCTTCAGCCTTCTTCACAGTTCTAAGGTTAAAGAAAACATGTGGAAAAGCTGTTTATGATTTAGACAATCTCAAGCATATGAATCACAATGCTATAAGGTAAACATTGCCTACTACTATAATAAATACCTTGGTACTATGTGTATTTTAATATAAATTTGACTAAATTATTTAAAATGCATCCACAAGAGTCTGTTTTACAGAGATATATGAATTGCTACTGTTTTTACAAATGGAAAGATTCCTTTAAAAACAAACTAATGATAATGAGATTATACCCACTTTTATTTTCAGAGTATTACTTTTAAGTGTTCCTTTTTTGTTTAGTTTTGAGATTTTCATCATGCATTTTAAAGGCATAAACAAAGCAAAACTGGCATCTTCCCTAATTGCAAGAAAACTGTGAAATACACAAAAATATCAAGTTTGATACTACTAATGCATAATGCTCTCACATCCCCTTTTCCTTTAGCAGGTTATAAAATGCATTCTAATCAGCCAGAACATCATCTCATTAGTTCTGAGAGGTGTCATCCAAGCCTAAATGCCAGACTGTGCCAGTTCTGGTAAATAGAAGTCAGTCTCTCTAGAAAACAATGGCCAATTGCAGAAAACAGTTTGTGCCAGTGCACAAGAACATGACTACATCATCTCCTGATAACCCAGGAAACAACACATGCTGGCTGTACCACAGAGGCAGAAAAAAATAGATAAAAGTTAAACTATTAACTAATAAAGGAAACAAAAATGAAAATCTACGTTATGAAGAATGTACGCTGAAACATTCAAGTGTTGTTTTCTATTTGTTTAAGAAGAAGAAATAGGTGTTATCTTTCTGTTCTGTGGTTCAAGGAATCACATACTGTCTCTCTTCTTTGGGTCCTCCCAATGATGGTACAAAAACAGAAAAGACTCCTTCTAGGCAAAATTGTAGAGGAGGTGAAGTTGATAACAACCCCCATCCTGTCATTCCCTTTTAGTGCTTTTTCCCATTTTCTGTGCAGCAATTTACCCTAACCATCTAGTAACCTCTCTCTGTCTCTCTCTCTACTCTGTCACAAGCACCCACAAAGTAGTCCTCATTAGCCAGCTTACACCAGATATCCTCCCTCCAACCATCTCTATCCTATATATCATTTCCTCCAAGATGTATTAGATACTCAGATCAGCTAAGCCATTTAAACATATTAGTGTGTAGTATATATTCAAGGAGTATTCAAACAGGTCATTCTTAAGAATATGCTTTAATACTATTTCCTCAAACAGAGATCTTGGAGAGAAGGAGAAGTAAGGAGAGAAGCCCAGGAGAATTCATTTTACTTGTTGGTATATAAATTAAAACACCTCTTGTGTACTAAAATAAATCTGGGATTGTTATGGTGTAGGGTGCAAAATTAATGTACAATTTAACCACTGAACGCTCAACTTGAAAGAAATGTCAAGCTGCTGCCAGCATTTCTATGCTAGGAATCCCATGGGAATTCGTACTTTCCTCTGGTACTAGGGATGCTTAAGAAAGAAAAAAAAAAGAAAGAAAGAAAAAGACTGCTATAACCCAAAGGGAAGTAAGGGTAACAGGGAGAATCTCAGGCAGACCAAAGCTTTTGGAAAAACAGGACTAACAGAAGCCCCAAGAGCAGTGGCCACCAGTCAGTCACCATTGTTATTTGCTTTCTGAATGTAAGATTCCATGGCAATCACAACACATTTAGAAAGTAACTCTTGGAATCATGGAATGCCACAGAGAGCTCATTACAGAAATTGTGAATTCAAAAATTTGCGGGCCGGACCAGTGGTGCACTGGAGAGTGCGCCGCTTGGGAGTGCAGCGGCGCTCCCGCCGAGGGTTCGGATCCCATGTGGAGACCGGTTCCCGTTCACTGGCTGAGCACAGTGCGGGCGCAA
This sequence comes from Galeopterus variegatus, assembly GCF_000696425.1. NCBI lineage: Eukaryota > Metazoa > Chordata > Mammalia > Dermoptera > Cynocephalidae > Galeopterus > Galeopterus variegatus. The sequence continues at coordinate 61,942 of NW_007726717.1, forward strand.
CACCGAGGGTTGCAATTCCGTTGCCGGTCCCTGGTACGGGCGCGACACCGAGGGTTGCGATCCCATTACTGGTCAGTAAAAAAGACAAAAAGGAACAAAAAAAAAAAAAAAATTTGCAATGATTAATGAATATTTAAAAATCAAACATTAGCATTCCTTACCAAATCCTTCAAACTGCATGAAGTTGCAATTAAAGTACATTATCCAGAAATCAGGAAATACCTGATGCAATTTAGATTATAAATCAGGATGCTGTACCATATCACCATAATTTAGATTACTACTAATAAATTTATTACTAACAATAAAATACTACCACAACACTAAACACCAGCAAATATTTCCTGAACACTTAATATATTAAGCATAAACCAATTTGCACATATTATCTCATTATATTATAACTATAAAAGAGGTTAGAATTCTAAATGTAAATTATTTATTAGTTATGTATTTTATAATCTATCAAAAGACATTTAGGATTTTTGTTATTCCTGTTCTTACCAACAACTACGCTCCCCTTACCCCCACTGTTTGAAAATAGTTTTGGCTACAGTCTGGCAGGGTAACTCATAAAAGACATCCATGGCTCCTTCACACCCATTTTTCCCATGAACTGTACTATCCCCTGTGATACTAATGCATGAAAGAGCAGGAGAACGTCATAGCTAGTGTCCTCGTCACATGCGAAGGAAATGCGTGGGTTGTCTCAGAGCACACCATAAATATTTATAGCAGCTAATTGGGACTCTGGGAATGGAAAGACCCTCACATAGACACAACTACACACATAAACAAATGCAGCTCTGTCTCCACAGACCGACTCCTGGGGGTGACTTTGAGCACACACTCAATAGCATGATTCTTCCCATGGGACAGTCCACACCCACAGCTAGAATCACTCACAGATAATCTGCAGCAAAAGCCAGCCATAGATACTATGGTGGGAAAAGCCACTCTTCATTTGCTCCAGCTGCCATTTGGTGAACCATACTGTGGTGGGCTATGTACAAGCGCCATCTTACTAGTTAAAAGGCCACACTTTGGGGGAACCTCTGTATCATTTAAAGAGGTTAAATGCTTCACTACAAAGAAGTGGAAACAACTGTTATAATGCCTCCCATTTGAGAAATTAAAACAGTAAATCAAAAATATCTCGATGTCACAACAGATGTATTTCTCTTCATGTTACACTCCGGTATGTTGCTGAGTCTGGAATATTGATTAAAACTATTCTTGCTCTCTAGAATGAAAGCCTAGATGTGTAGGGAATGTATAAAAGATGTTAACAAGAGTGTCAGGGGCCGGCCCGGTGGCGCACTGCTACAGTGCGCCGCTTGGGAGCGCGGCGGAGCTCCCGCCGAGGGTTCGGATCCCACATACAGACCGGCCGCTCACTGGCTGAGCGAGGTGCGGACGCAACACCGAGGGTTGCGATCCTGTTGCCGGTCCCGGTCCGGTACGGGCATGACACTGAGGGTTGTGATCCGTTGCCGGTCACAAAAAAAGACAAAAAAGGAAAAAAAAAAAAAAAAAACAAGAGTGTCAGGGCACAAAGTTGTTATACATTAGGAGATAATGTATAAAATACCTTAACTGCACAAAAATTAATTTTTTTAATTAAAAAAGGAAATTTCCATTATGTTGGGTTATCAACACTCAGATTTATTATTTTTCAGCACCTTGGCAACCAAATATTTCAGCTGCATTCTACTCAACATTTAAAAAGTTGGATTTTTACTCAATGAATATTCAAGAAATATGGATGAACAGTCATGGAATAGTTCTGGTCTAACAATCTTGGCTTCACGGAGCTTCATCTGATATTCTTCTGAAACTCTGAACCCAAACAAATGAAACATCACTTTTCAAATCTTTATTATACAATATAATAAAATTATATGATTTTCATAGAAACAGAAAGATAATTATATTGGACATGCCATTAGATTTTATAATTTTATACAAAGTTCATTTCTTAAAATTAATTTTGTGACTGATACATTTCACAATTGGTCATAAATTCCAATTAATCGCATATTCCTGAAGACTATGGAAACAGAATATAAATAAGTCTTTTTAATGCATGAGAGTCTAGTTCTCATGTAAAAATAGTTTATAAAGTATAGAAGATTTTTTTACATTTTTAAAATAATTTAATGCCAAAGAGTCACACAAAATTGCAAAATATAGCAGACAATATACAAAAGGCTCTAAATATTTTGTTAAAATTCAACATAATGAAAATTAAAATTGATAGTTAAATTTGAAAGATTTTCTTTTTCCACTTTTCTTTCCAAATAATATCTTATATTGCTACAGTATCTTTTTTATCAGGAAATCTTGACCAACTTGGATGTTGAAGGAATGAAGGACCTTAGTTACTTCACAATGGTAATTAACTGTATCTTACGCAGAAAACCTTTGTATTAGCCATATATTTTTTTAAAATAGTGTTTTTTTCTTTTACTTTTTTTTTTTTTTTGGTAGCTGGCCTGAATGAGGATCTGAACCCTTGACATTGGTGTTACAACACCATGCTCTAACCAACTGAGCTAACCAGCCAGCCCAAAAGTAGTTTTTAATATACAGAGTGTGCATTTTTGTGTATATCCCATTTTTATGTATGTATAGAGAATACTGTACATAAATGAGGTGATTTAACATTATTTAAGCACTATTCACTAATAATATAAGAAGAAGAAGAAAATTAATAATAACCCAGTAGCAACAGTGCTGACAACAGTACTGTTAATGATGGGTAGTATCTGCATTACTCAATAAAACCTACTGCACTGAAGTGCACTTGTTGAGCAGAGCTTAAAAAATAAATATGAAATTTAATGTATCAAATTCCCATTTGTTTCCCTGTTGTACCTTGTCATAGGCTATGTATATGTGAACTGAGACACATCCATCTGCTACCTTTGCTTTAGAAACAATGGTGATCTGCTTTAGCTGTTAATGAGGACTTCAGCCTTAATTTTTGCTTTATTCATCTGTCCATCAAACAAGTATTTATTAAACACTTATTATATTCCACACTTTGGCCTGTGATTCTCAACCCTATCAAAACTAAGGCCCTTTAAAACAGACGTTTTGTAAGGCTACCTATATTATCCTAAAATAAAATTCGTAGATAATATAACTTATTTATACATTATTAAAAATAAAGTAAATATAGTATCCTATCTATAATATAAAAGAAAAAGAAGAAAATGGTCATTTAAAAAAATATTATGTATTGCAATATGTAAATAGGCAGGCACTCCAGAAACCATAATAAAGTAGGCAGATGCCTGTACATACTTAATATGAATTTAGATTTAATAGAAAAATAAGATCAGATGCCATACCACATGCAAAAAATATGCAGGAAAATGATAACACAGATGTATTAGATACACACATGTATGAAAACAAATAATGGCAACAGACCAGACTTTTTTGCATATAGTAAAAAAAGGAAGAAAATAATCTTCATTAAGGTAGGGATAACATGCCAAGACAAGTACAGACTCTCACCATGGACAAAAAATCTGATCATTCTACAAGTGAGGAAGTAAATAATGTCCTCGTACCATACCAAAATTGCCAAATCTTCAAAGGTACCTTGAAGGACATTTTTCTTGTGATTGGTAACATCAGCTTCTGCTTTGTGGAACCCATGGGATACCTACCATGGATTGTCAGTAATAACAAATAAAGCATCAAATGTAAACCATTATCTCACTTCCCAGTTTGTTCCAATATTACTGTATGGCAATTATACAATCAAGTGGACAGAATGCCCAGAGTGTATAACTTATTCAATAATTTGGAAACAATGTCTTTTTATTTTATTTAGGCTTTCCTCTCAATGACTACATTTCCTCATGTACTGGGTCTTTCACATAACTTCTTGTAAAAATATATTAATTAATATCATATACTAAAGTACACTATTTTTATTTTAGAGGGCTTAGTCAGGCAGGACTTAACGGAAGTCTTGCAGGACATCCAGCATTTCTGGCCACTCTCACTAAATGCCAGAAGAATCCTCCCAGTCACCTCTGTAATTTCCCAGGACACGCCCTAGTAGGCAGTACTGCACCCATTGAGAACCATCAGCTAGACCTGGGGCTCCAAAGGGGTACAACAGTGAACACAGAACTTAAGTTTAGTAAGGGATACACATATATATTAAATAACTACAAAAAGAAAGTTATGTCTAATCACAAGTTATGGTAAGTGCTTGAGGGAAAGGAATGTATTGCTGTGAGGACATGTAGTTTAGGGATCAGGCAGGGCTTCCCTGAGAAAGTGACAATGGAGCAACGATTTGAAAAATGAGCAGGCATCTGCGTTTCTTTCTTGGCATCTCAGTCAGTGTAACATGGTATAAGGATCTTTGGATGCCTGCCTTGAGTCCTCAGTCCTCCCACAGTCTTAACACATACAGATATGCGGTAGATCTATTGGAGGGGTGGATGCCTTTTCTTTTCAATGTGGGTACAGGGTTTGGGAGCATTTAATAATTTTAATCTGAGCCAAGTTTTTAAAAAACTGAAACACAAAAGCAATGGTAGAGGTTTCATAAGTGGGGAAAGCACTGGAGAAAATGACTGGTTTTCAATTTAAAGACGTTATCATAAGCCCTGGTAGACCAGAGTCAAAAAAGGAGATTATTAAATAATCAGATATACTACAGACAGCAGCTGAACATTTAAAAGGATGCTACTAATGTGAGAACTCAGAAGTTAAATCTCAGACCTCTATGATACTGAACTCTCCTTGCAGAACACATGAGCCCCAAAAGCCTCGCACATAAGTAGGCTGCCCGAGAAGGCAAGACACTCAAGCTGAGGAGCAGAACCAGAATTCTAGGAGAGATGAAGGAATAAATCTGATTCTAAGGAGTCTACATCTCTCTCCTATAACAATCTGGCCTAGAGACTGAATTGTGACCATATTGCTAGTCTATAGGTGAAGTTACCATGTGAACTCCACAATCAAATTTCTTGAGTTGACAATATATCAGCTTTTTGACCTTGGGCAAGATTACTCAGTGCCTCAGTTTCCTCATCCAGAACATGGCTATAATAATTGTACCCATGTCATAGACTTATTGTGAGACTAAGAGAGATAATACATGTAAAGCATTTAGAACAATGCCTGGCATACATGGCAAACTCTACTGACTGTTAGCTAGTATGATTATTGTTCTATAAACAGAAAATAAAAGGGTTTTGGTGAATGCAATGTTTGCTACCAATAATGACAATGTTATAGATAAGTGCACTATACTTTATAAAATGTGAGGAAACAAAAAACACCTCGAAACGTTAAAAGACAAGTTGATGAAGTGGGGAGAATAAACTGTTACTGAGAATAAAAGCCAGGATGGCATCACCCATTAGTCCTATGAAAGCTCCCACAATGTTTAAAATGAGAATAACAACAATTGCATTGATGTGGGAACTGTCCTTGGGGCACATAAGAATGTGTCCCCCTCCCATCTACGAAAGCTTTTTTTCTTATTTGTAATTTAGTGGCTACAACATTGTACAGTATAAAACACCAAAGGATACTCACTATTGGATTAAAAAATGTAAAACAGCTGCTTCATTTAAGCCAGATGAGAAAGTAAAAATGAACTGAAATCATCTGTCATCAAAAGAAATTAATGACAAGCATTACCTTTTGTGACAGACCTGTTTTATTTCTGAAGATACCATAAGATAGGTTCCTACAAGGGTGCGCTATTTAAGGAGCCATCTGTCTGCTTTGGGCAAGTGATTGTGAGCCTCATCCACTCACAGAAAATGTCAACAAAATTGCTACAACATCAGTGAGCTGAATAATAGAAAACCCTGAGCTAAACTTTAAAAATATGACTCAACTGAAGACAGCTTTATGAATTTAGGTTTGTGTAATGATACCAGTATCCTGAGAATTCTCTTGCAGTCATTTCGACAAAAGAACCATTCGATAAAACAATACAAGTCACTGCTGGTTGATTCCCTGCTCTCTGCATTTTCCTCCCCGTTACTGTGATCATCTGCTTCTATGCCAACAGATCTAATAAGAAAGGAAAGAAGGTTAACATCAACCTTTAGAGAGGTAACAAAGGTAATTAATCTCATTTCAAATACAACTCTACTGATGGATGGTCATCGGTACAATAAACACACACAGTTTAAAAGTTCCAATATCTCAAATTAACTCTCCAGGGATATTAAATGACCCTGAAATCTGAATTCATACTACCACCAAGAGTGCCAAAAGCCAGATACAGAAAAAGCTTCCAGAGAAACCTCTACTTAGCCAATTCATGCTTTTTTCATTTCAAAAAAATCATTTACAACAGCTTGAAAGATGTAGAATGCTCCAAACCCCAGAGCAGACAAAGGCTATAGAAATAGTTACTAATATTAGAAGAATATTTTTTAAATGCATTCTGGTATTTGCTATTAAGAAGTTACTGATTACACTGCACAAATTATTGGTTACTTGATCCGTCTGAAAACTAAGTCTGCAAAAGTGGCAGAATAAGACTGCAGATGCAATAACAAGAGTTCACAGAGTGAACTGATCACAAAATGACTTCAGCTGCTTCCCTACCTCCACAGCGCTGTGAATTTCAGCAAGCAAGTGGTTTTCTGTGACATCTGGTCCCATGTTGCACAACTCCAGGGGCATCATTCACACCACCTTCTATGTGCAAGGCATTCCCTGCAGCCCAATGACAGTGTTTGGTCTAGACATGTCCTTTGACCAAGGGCATTTATTCTTTATTCTCTGTAAAATCATCATGTTTTTAATAGGCTGAAATTGTCCCTTTTGAAAGTGCACCATGGCATGTGCAGGGCTGGCACCCATTTAAACTGGCACAAACTCCAGGTTCAGTGTCAGTTGGGGTGGCCAAATAGTTATTAGCAGGAAGTTGTCAAAGAGGCAACTTCCCTCCAGCCCCCACCCTCCACCCAATGAGCCAGCTTTTTAATATAAGAGGCTAAGGCAACTATCAAATGAAACGTGCTACTTCTTCTTAATAGTTAAATTGAAGATGTATCCAACTCAGTTTCCTCCACAATGACCGGGTTGGAGATTTGGTCATTAATGGGGTATTCACTCTCTGTGCTCCAAATCCAGCAGTGTTTAAATTTGGTTTAACAACAGACTAACTTTACTCCAAGGAAATGCCAAAGCCTGTTTTCCCTAATCTAAGACTGACTCAAGTTTCAGATCTCAAATGCATGCTGTCCGCAACACGAATTACTAAGACGTTTGCCTCCAACTTTGTTTATTGTTTTTCAATTTTTAACCCCTAAACAAAAGTTTTATGAATAGTATCTATATTTCTCAATTGTTCATCGTCATATTCTCTTGATCAATTATCTATCCCCATCTATCTATCTATGTATACTTCACCTAAATACCTCAGTATACATATCACAAAAATAAAGACATTCTATATTAAACACAATACTATTATTACCCCAAATATATTAAATCTACTCAGTAATTTCACCTGATATATAGTGCATATTAAATTTGCCTAAATATCTCATAACCTCTTTATTGCTATTTTTTCAGTCCAGAATCCAGTCAAGGTTCACACATTACTAGCATCTTTGAAAATAATGATCCAGTTAGGTGAAATTAGAGTAAAAGCGTGAGTGAGAGAGTGCATAGGGAAACTCAACAGCAAAGTCACAGCAATAAATACCACTCGCTCAGAAGACATGCATGTCCACAGCTTCAGTCCTGTTGACTTTGTGGAATAAACACCATTAAATCATCACCTACACTTGTCAAAACACTTCATCTAAGTGTCAAATACTATCACTCTTACATTCTTATTTTTAAATCAATACTATATAAATACACATGCCTGCAAAAATTCACCATACATTCACCATACCAAATTAATTTTGTGTCATCCTGATGCCTCCCTAATCCCTCTACCTACACAGGCCTCAGATTTCTTCCCAGAATTACTGTGAAAATCAACTTATCAGCAATTAGCGGGAGAGAACATTCATACTTCGTTCCTTAATATGTCAGTAGCTGAAATTTCTTATAACTTGGATATGTGGACCAAAATATTTTCTAAAAAACATTTTTTAGAGGATCTTAAAATTATCAACATGCAGAAAATCCAGAACTCTAGTCGACAAGCCTTGTGCAATTCTGTCCATGTTTACAGACTCGTGCTAAAGAAAATAGCCCAGGCTGACCTTGAGCTAGGTGGCCCTCCTCTGACCCACAAGAGCCTACCTCTGTGGCTACAACTGGTTGGGCCCAATATTCACATGTGGCCCAAGAGTGGCCAATCAGTCGCTGGCCAGTGACCCAGGAGATGGCCTGATGCCAGGCAGTGTTGACAGTAATTACACCAACCAATAAGATGAACTCTTTTTAGAGATTGGAACTGTGAAATTACAGGAGCCTCAGTCAGTTGCCAACAGAAAGAGAAGCTAGAGAATATATACAGGAAGGAACAAGAGAACAGAGCTGAGCCCCTCTAAGGCCACAGCACTGAAGTGAAAACCCACAAATCCTTGCTCCCAAAGGAGAGGAAAAGATAACGTGGACCCCTAGAGCCAGCTTGAATTGTGAATGATCTTCTTGCCTGAGATACCCTGTTCTTAGCTCCTCTTCCCAGGAGATGTGTTTCCTGCTTGTCACATACACTCTCATCTAAAGAAGCCTGAATGAGTCCCTCTTCCCTGTAACTCATGCAAGAAAAAAAACATTTTATTTTAAATGAGAAACAACATGACTGTTACACTTTTAATCATATCATTTGGTTGATAAATACAGCACAACAGAGTTTAAACCAACTAAGTCTTTCTAAGTTTCTTATAGAGGAAACTAGTATCAGTCAAAAGGACAGAAAGAATAGAATTGTGGCTGATGTCTGCAGTGGGCAGAATGATTAAAAAACTATGAATTGGCTGTGTGACCTTGGAAATGTCCCTAAATCCTGTCAGCGGCAGTTTCCTTTTCTACTATACATGCAGATTTGATGACATGCTCACTGAGTTCTTTATGGCCTGTGTTTAAAATTGCTGAGCTAAAATTCATCATTCAATTGTTTTAAATAAGAAACTGTCTAGTGGGAAAGAGATAAGGAAGCAATGAAAGTGCTATGAGCAGGAAGGAGCAGGGTCCTGTGGGAGCACCTGGCAGGGACAGCTAACCCTCTTGACGGTGGAGGGCAAGAGAAGGGGTGGTGTCAGAGAAGGCATCCTGAAGACTTGGTGCCTGGGAAAACACCAGAAGCACAGATAACAGAGCCCAGTGCAGTGTGAGACAACAGGGAGAGGCTCCCAGGGAGCAGGGGTACGGGGCACGTTTTGTGGCAGGAGGGACAGCCCATGAGGCTGCCCAGAATGAGAGCATCACTGGTGCCACTGAGGAGCTGGAAAAAGTTCAGCATGGCTGGAGTGGTGCATGGAAGAGGAAGGTGATGAGAGGAAGCTGGAAAGGGGAGGGGAGCAGGGAAGGCAGATCAAAGGGGAGCAGGGGAAGTCGAGAATTTTGCAGGAGGAGGGATAGGAAACCTTGGGAGGGCTTTAAGAAGGTAATGGCCACCTCCAGGCTTCCATTTAGAAAGGTCACCTCAGCTGTTGTACTATGGAGGAGGGTGGGGGTCTATGAGAAAGGAAAGATATTTCACTAACTCAGCTGATAAATGAAGATAACCAAGGCGATGGCTATGGGAATGGAAATCGACTAGGGAAATATCTAGGAGGTTGATGCAACAGTACTTGGTAACTTATTAGAGGCGGAGGGTTAGGAAAGGATAGAGGATAACTCCCAGGATCCTGGGTTGAATAACTCTGGGTTGTCATTCATTCATTCAGGTAGGGACACCAGAGGTGTCATTGAGGGCAGACAGGAGATGTGGGTAAAGATGAGCACAGCTTAAGATATGCTGACCTTGCTGTGGCTGAGCAACCTCCCAGATGTGATGCCTGGAGAGTAAATGTATGAAGTGGGGGGCGGGGGAGGAGAAGATCAGGTAGAGAGGGTAGAGATAAAGAGAAACACCTGGGCCAAAGATACACATTGGGATTTGACTGTATAGAGAGGGTAATTAAAACCATTTGCATGGACAGAATCACCTGGGGTGAAGAAGGTGGAGTGAGAAGAAAGCCTAGGCCAGAACCGTAAGAAACATCAGCATTTTTTTTAATGTTTTTATTTTTGTTGATTATGAATATTCATGGGGTACAAAGCACACTGTCACCACTCATACCTAAAATGTGATGGCCAGATCCATACTGGCAGCATGTGCGTTACCACAGAATTGTTATTATACCCCGTGTTCTCCATCCAACTATCCCCTCAATTATCCCTGACCTCCCTCCCCATCCCCCTTTCCCACTCCACTTTGTATCCCTACGTATGTTCTTTCCCTCTGCAAGTCCAACACACCACTGTGGTCTGTCTTTCTTCTTTATCTCTTAGCTCCCACATATGACTGAGCACATGTGGTATTTATCCCTCTGTGCTTTGCTGATTTCACTCAACATAAGTTTCTCCAGGCTCATCCATGTTGTAAATGGGAGAATTTCATTCTTTTTTATGGCAAAGTAGTATTCCCTGGTGTGTGTGTGTGTGTGTGTGTGTGTGTGTGTGTGTGTGTATACCACAGTTTCCTTATCTAATCATCCATGATGGACATTTAGGTTTGTTCCATGTCTTGGCTATTGTGAACAGAGCTGCGATGAACATGGGAGTGCAGGTATCCCTTCGACATGATGATTTCCATTTCTTTGGGTATATATCCGGAAGTGAGATTGCTGGATCATATGGAGGATCTACCTGTAGTTGTTTGAGAAACCTCCATACTGTCTTCCATAGTGTTTGTACTAATTTACAGTCCCACCAACAGTGTAGGAGTGTTCCCTTCTCTCCACACCCTCGGCAGCATTTGTTATTCTCATTCTTTTTGATTATAACCAGTCTAACTGGGGTGAGGTGATATCTCAATGTGGTTTTAATTTGCATTTCCCTGATGACAAGTGATGGTGAGCATTTTTTCATGTACCTGTTGGCCATTTGTATGTCTTCCTTTGAAAAATGTCTATTCAGTTCCTCTGCCCATTTTTTAATTAGGTTATTTGTTATTTTTACTGTGTAATTGCTTGAGTTCCTTTTATATTATGGATATTAATCCCTTGTCAGATACATAGTTAGCAAAAATTTTCTCCCACTCTATACGTTGTCGTTTCACTCTGCTGATTGTTTCCTTTGCTGGAAACACCAACATTTAATAGAAAAGCAGAAGAAGGGGACCTGCAAAGGATGCTGGGAAGAAAGAACCAGAGATATAGGAAGAAGAAGGGAGAGTGTGGTGTCCCAGAACTCAAGGGAGGCAGTGTTGCAAGTAGGGAGAGATTAGCCATCTAGAATGTTCCCAAGTAGTCAAGAAAGATAAAAGCTGAAAAATGTCCACGAGATTTCGTGACAAGGAGGTTACTGGTGAACTTAGTGAGAACGATTTAATGGGGTGTCAGGGGAAGAAGACAGATTAAAGTTGGCTGCAGAGTGAGTGGGAGGTAAGGAAGTGGATACAGCAAGTATAAACAACCTTGTTAAGAAGTCTGGCTGTGTAGGCGAGGAAAGAGGGAGAATGGAGAGTAGCTGGAGGGGAGCTTAAAGCCTTTTTTATATATAGATGCAGTTATGCTGATGCTGAACAATGAATTGTGAAAATAAAAAGACAAAATATGAAATGGAATAACTAGAAGCCTCTACTCCTAGGATTATTCTTCAAACTTGATTTTCATAGTATGCTAAAATGTCTTTCTCCTTATTTCACAGCCTCTTCATTTGTGTAAAGTAGGAAATTTACTTAGTAAATAAAAATGTAAAGCATATTTATTTAAATATATAAGTAAATCAGCCTAAACTTAAAAGTAAAAAAGCAGGATTCTCATGTGTTTATGCACTCATGGCTACCTCCAGAAAATGAAGAATTCTCACATTGTCCAGCAGGTGTCTCCCCTGTTTGGGGCTTAGGCAGGGAGTGCTTGTCTGTCCACAAAGGGCTTGTGCTCCAATGATTAGAAATGGCCTTTTAAAACCATTTGGTTTATTCCTCTGCTTTCAGGTAATTTGCACCTTGATCATTCTAAGTACATAAAAGTGACCTCAAATAAATTCTGAAAACGTAAAAGTCATAAAAAATGATTAGTGTATCACCAACCTGTATACATTTAAATTAGAAATGAACACAATGTACACAAATTTTCAGATGGAAAATACCTTTCTTAGCAAAACCCGAAATGGTCATGCCTCTTCAAAGGCAGGAGATGTATCTAGCTACTTGCTTTTACAATTTGGTGAAAGGAGAAAAAAAAATGGTAACTTAAAAAATATGTCCAACAAAGTTGTTTCATACAATAAAAAAAATATAGGTTAAAATATCCATGCCTCTTCTATGCATACAGCAATATCCTTATACTTGCTGTTTGGAGACTATCTAAACTAGTATGATGTAAAGCTCTCAGGTTTAAGTAATTTGTTGGTGATAAGACAAAGTTCTTGCCTCTACTTGATATGGGTCATCAGCATGATTTAGCATGTGAGAAATGTTTCACTATGCATTTATGAATATTCACAGTAAGGGAGATGTGTGGGTTGAAGGCACTTGGAAAGGTCCACCCCACAGACACCTCCCTTTGCCCCTCTCCAATCCTGCTGTGTCCAAAACACCTACTAACATCAGAAAGCAGATAGAGAAGGGTAAAGATCAGTTTTACAATGGCCAGTGTACAAAGGTACTAAGAATACTCACACACACACACACACACACACTCATTCATCACACTAGCTAAAACCAGTTTCCCTCACCTGCTGATCTGCTCAGGAAACAGATCCATCATTTTTAATTTGCTACTAGTGCAAAATGAATGCAAGCACCACAGGTTTGGAATCCAAATGGAAATGACACCAGCAGCGCTCAGACAGGGACGGCTCCCTCCACACAGACCCTTGGGTAATCACCACGGCCCAGGATAGTAGATTATTTGACCTCTTACTCTTTCCATCTTTTCTTATTTTCTGAAAAACTCAAAAATTCTTTCAATGGGAAAAAGTTTAGCCACTGAGTAAAATCACCTCAGAAGTATATAAGATTTTTCTTTATGGGGCAGGCATAGATCTATAATTATAAATGTAATTCTTGTTCAAAGAGACGTCTGGGCAGAGTCTTACAGATTGTGGAGGAGTTGGGGGAGGGGCAGGAGGAAAATCCGGTGTATGCAAAGACGCAGAGGCAGGACTAAACATGGGATATTTGGAGGATTGCAGAGGGATGGCCATGGCTGGAGCACAGTGGGTAAATGGAAACTAACAGAAGAAAAATGAAAGCGAGTCATTAAGGAAAATGATCTACTTAACAAGAGGGAACAACCTCACTAGAAACAAATTAAAGAAATTACATACACCCAGACAGGATTTTAAAACTTTGTTAGACTGAGAAGCTATATTCTTCTAAAGGAAATATTTATTAGTATTCATATACTTCGTACGGTCATGTTTGTTGTGCTGCTTTAATAAAAATTTATATATGTGTATTCATAACAAACACTGAAGCATTCTAACCAGTCTACTAGCAGGATCCCATGGGCCACTCCTTTCTCTTTAACTTTCCGTATTCACTTGTTCCAACAACCGAGCTGATACCTGCCAGAGCAGGTTCAGTACTAGAGAGAAATCAATGGATCCTGGCAGCTGTCTCAGCTCTCTTCAAAAGGTGACCTTTAGGAATGGCAGCAAAAGCATATCACCAACCATGACATACTAATGTTTAGAATCCTCAGCTTCAGGATGCATATACTAACGAAGTCTCCCACTAATGTCAACTTCAAGGTTATTAAAACATCATAGCTGATTTCCTTATTCTCCACCCATATATATATATTTTTTTACTTGAAAAGAATGGAGATTGAATGTCCTAAAGTCAAGCTTAATTCTCTCAGCTATGGAAAACTCAAATGTTGCTACAATATTTTAAAGTAACAGTCTCCAACACTCCTCATATCTGTAAACCACATGGTGTTTATATTAGGTAGTCAGGTTTTTTAAATAAAAGAGAAAAAAAATCCCCTAGTTGCTATGGACAAATCACTCATACATACAAAAATGAATACTCACAGAATGCAAAACCTCAATATTCATAATACTAAGAGAAAAGGAAATCTGTCTCTAGTTTAAAATCAAGCCCCATTCCTCATTTTGAAGGGCAGACTAAGATGAGATTTGTACTATGGCCTGCAGCCAAAACTGGACTATTTTGGTAGATATAACACAAGGGTATGTTATTTCAAAAAGTTCATGGAAAAATAGAATTGAAACATAATATGAATCTTTCTACAAACTTTTTGAAGTACCCTCGTGTGTGTGTGTGTGTGTGTGTGTGTGTGTGTGTGTGTGTGTGTGTGTGTGACATATGTGTTTTCTGTTCTGGAAGGAATTAACAGTTAAGTGCCCTGTATTTCACTTTACAATTTTGGCACAATTCCATAACCCAGGCAGTGTTTGCCAATGAAACTTCCTGCGATGACAAAAATATTCTAAATCTTTGCTGTCCAATAGTCACTAGCCACATATGACCACTTGAAATGTGACTAGTACTACTGAGGAACTGAATATGCAATTTCATTTAATTGCAATTATTTGCATTTAAATAGGCACCTGTGGCTAGTGCTAATAGACAGCACAGGCTAAAAGATGGTGCCAACCTTCGGCAATATGGTGAATTAAGTAAAATTACTTTCCACTTTCTCTGCCCTCCTTCCTAACATAGCACCTGCCACAGCTACAATTAAATAACTAGTTATGGTTCTCCTTTTGAACATCTGCATCTGCCACAGGAATGTAAACTCCTAAGTGGCTGCTTCTGTGGTGTTCATGGCTGTATACAAGTAGTTAGCATGGAGTCATGCCCAAAGCAAGGCTCCAAAGCAACTGTTGAAGGAAACAATTGGGTGCTACTAAATACATGTTCTTCTCAGCCTAAAATTTCTCAGGACTGCTGCCATCTATCCACAGCAAAATCTCACTTTCTAACTTCTTAATTCTGGCAAGGAATAGTCAACCCATCCCAAAATTAGCCCATCCCTTTACAACTAATAAATTGCCTACTCCCTTTGTACTCAGGCCCTTTTTAACAAGAGTCTTCTGGAGAAAATTATCAAAGGACTGACCACCACGTTAATTAGCAGTTTCAAGGTCAGTTGGAGTAATAACAGGTACATTTAGGGGAGGCAGGGGCCAGTGGAGTAACAGTGACTATATCTGGTGGGAGATGAGCTGGTGGATTTCTTCTAATCACACCTCTGAAAAGGCTGCCTAATCTTCCTACTTCGAGAACAAGTCACATGGCTAACAGCACCCCACTTCACATAAAAATGTGTTCAGTAAATTATATTTTTTAGCCAATGATAAAGAGAAAATTGTGGGGTTTTGTTTGTTTGTTTGTTTCTCCTGATGTGTTTTCCATTAGGAAACTCCAACTTTAGTTTTCAATCTTTCTCCTTCTGGGTCACTATATTAATTTGCTAGGGTGGCCACAACAAAATACTACAGACTGGGTGGCTAAACAACAGAAATTTATTTTCTCACAATTCTGAAGGCTAAAGACCCATATCAAGGTGTTGCAGGGTTGGTTTCTACTGAGGCCTCTCCTTGACTTACAGATGTCTGTCTTCTCCCTGTGTCTTCCATGGTCTTCTCTCTGTACCTAAGTCTAAATTAATTTCCTCTTCTTACAAGGACACCAGTCACATTCAGTCATATTAGATTAGTCTCCCTCACCCCCCCTTCCCAGTGCCCCCATTTAACTTAACTACCTCTTTAAAGGTCCTATCTCCAAATACAGTCATATTCTGAGGCACTGGAGGTTTGGATCTCAACACACAAATTTTAGGAGCACACCATCCAGCCCATAACAGTCACCCCTCTCCCAATGCTCCAATCTCTGTCACAAATTAAGTTATCTATATTCAACCACACTAGAAATCTCTGTGTTTAAAATATGGGAATAGTTTGCCTAATGTACGGTAACAAACCCTTTCCTGCCCCATCCTCAGATGGACATTTTTCCCTCTGAATTTACATGTCTATAAGTTAGGGGTTTCATCATTACTATTATAAAGTATGGCTCTACCAGTGTTAATGTGCTTTTTCATTTACTACATGAAATACGCATGTAGCAGCCATGACAGTCTTATCATACTAAGGACATGGACTCCATGTCCAGATCGCCTATGTTTCAATCCTGGCTCTGCCACTCATTAGCTAGCTGACCTTGTTAAAGGTTAACTATTACCTAACCTTTCTGTCCCTCAGTTTTCTTATGTATAAAACAGAAATATTAACAGTACCTACATCACATGGTTGTTATCAGAATCAAATGATTTAATAAACACAAAGCGCTCTGAACACTGTCTAGAGAGAGTAAGTAAATCTATTAGCTGTTACTATTATTTGCTGTTGTTAAAGTGCATTCTGTATTTTAAAAATGTATTCAAAAAGAGAATAATATTTAGAAGTTCCAATTAGTCATATGCTTGACTCCAGTTTATAGTGAATATCCTGATTTTCCCTAAAATGACCCACTTTTTTCTGGTGTACCGAAGTTGTTTTTCAGTAATTCTCTAAGTCATTGGATAAAAATAATGATGATCACAAAATAAGAGAATTAACCCAAAGGGAGAAGGTTTACCAGTTTGGTGCATAAGTGAATTCTAGAGCATTTTCTCAAGGCATTTTTATATATTTATAGCACTAGGTATATGATGAGCTCTGGATAAATATTTAAAGAATGACAGTGATAAAGATGGTGATGATTCAAAAAGGAAAGAAGGAACTGAAGGATAAAAGTTACCCAGATTTTTAAAAAAGATCGTATAAGAAATTCTAAAGTTCAGTCACTTGGATTGTTAATGATAGCTGAACCATGTTGGAAAAAGACAAAAAAAACCAGAATTAAGTATCTTTTTTCAGTCCTCTTATGAGTAACCAAAGGCAACAGTGACTAAAGTCTTATTGCACTGGGATGATTTCTAACATTCTTTTATAGGTTTATATCCACATAAATTAATTCAACAAACATGTCTTGAGCACATACTGTATGCTCCTACTATTGTAATAATAAAAAATCAAATGTGGGCACTAGAATTGTAAAATGTAGGACTGATTCTCCAAAAATTGTATACAATGTTTACTCAGCATATCTGTGTACATGTGCACACACATGCTGTACACTGCATCAGTGAAGGAAATGGCTGGAAAGAGCTGAAGCCCTGGTCTAGAAACTTGTGCACCTCTGTAAATAACCCTGAGAACAGTCACCAGTTGCCTGACTGTCAAAAGCTGGCCACCAGAAGAAAAAAATAGAAGTGGGCACTGGGCCTACTGAGAGAAAAAGCTAAAACCAAAACAGTCCAGTGCATGTGGGAGCTTGCCTGTGTTCTGTGAAGACAGAATTTTATCTGTATTCTGTGAAGACAGAATCTTTTCCTAGCCTGGTAGGAAAAGATGAGACTGAGTAAAAGAGCAGGCCAGGGAAAATGAAACTCCCCAGAGCTAGATGGACAAAAAGGACAAAATGTCAACCCTACGAAGTTGCCAAGAACCACAGGAACACCCGTCTTCCCAAGTGCTACATAGGCATCAAATGGCAACACTGGCGACCATGCCCGTGGGTACCGAGAACAGGCTTCAGAGTCTCACAGATCAAGGTTTGCACCCACCCACACTGCTTACCAGCTAGTCACAGTATCTTGAGCACATTGCACAGCTTCTGTATGCCTCCGTTTTCTCATCTGAAGCCCAGCACTGTGCTGAGGCACAGCCACTGGAGGAGCTGGCTTTAGTATGAGAAGAAGACATGGGAACAAATCATGATGATATCGATATGGGAAGTCAGGGAGGTGAGCGCAGGAAGAAATCTGTGTCTATGCAACAGATATAGCACTAAAAAGGAGATTATTTGGTTTTCTTGAGAATTGGAGAGGACAGGGTCGAGGGGCATGAAGAGAAAAGAGCAGAACACCTGTGCTGGATTTGAGTGCTCACGAGGGGCTGTTTAGGTGACCAAGGAGAGAAAGAGCATCATAACTGGCAGGAACAGCACACGCAAAGGCACAGAAGCCTGAAACTGCCCCATTGTTTCTAAGAAACAGAACTGTGGGACTGTGACAGCAAGAAATGTGAAGGGAAAGAGCTAAGGCCCCATCACAGAGCACCTTCTACCCAGGCCAACAGCCTGGAATTTTTTCTTACAGCTAACAGACAAACATCAAATTATTTCTCTCACTCAAGTCCATTTGGGCTATTAAAAAGGCTTGTTCACTTTTAATTCTCTTTAATGAATTTAGAGCATTTTTGAAGAAGATAAAAAAATTGAATTAAATTTTCTTTCATAAAAAGGTTATACTAGACTTGAAAAGAGGATTGGGTTTTCCTGATGTCTCCTGTTTCTGTTGTAGAGTTACAAACTGAATCAACTATGTTTGGTTGTCAAAACCAATCAAAGTGAAGATCTAGCTGAGCTACAAATGAAATTTCCTCATCTGGTGTATATAATACTCTAGACTGTTGAACTTCTCTACTGTGCTTCAATATACAAGAAAATAACAGGTTCACAAGAAGACACACCACTGTGAATCCTTTTGAAATTACTAAAGACTTCTAAATATAAACCTTAGCTGGGAAAATCACTGTATTAGACAATAAGTATAATTAATATAAGTACTAAAGGCACTCAAAACTTCATAGAAAATGGAAACCTAGAGACAGAAAAATGATTAGACTGACAACTCCGTGGCAGCTATGACAAATTCACAGGGCACCCATTCACATAGCTTCAATGTGAATGGCGCCCACCAGGGTTGTGCAGTGCACAACTTACTCAGTGTTAAGCAGCAGCTCTGGCCAATTCAGGATTGGATGGTGCTGCTAATAAAGAAATGGCATTGGTGTAGAAATGTTTAATCAGAAGCTCTAAGAAGATAATTTTGGTTGAACTGATGTTTAACTTCAGTGAAATTCATAAAGTCCCATGTAATTAATTTTCAAGGCCAGCTGTAGTTCAGCAATCCTTATGAAGACTCTTCCTGAATATCCTTGACAAGGAAGCCAAAGGAACTGCCCTTCCCAAGTGCAGTTATTTAAAGAGTAAGGACAGTGGTAATCACTTCACTCTTTGCTCCCTCGCCCTCTGACCAGAGAAGAATCTCTAGAACAAAATTATACTTCCTGAGATGAACCCAGTGATTTTCAAGGTACTATTAAGCAGAGGATGACAGAAATCATTCCATCTGGTTGATACAACTGTGATTTAGTAGCAAAGAATGTATTTTCCAGAATTTGAAATTGTAATTTCCACACTGATGGTGATTATAATTATTATATTGCTTATATATTTTTATGTTTTTCATGAGAATAACTGAGAACGGATTTAGACAACCAAAAATTCAGAGTAAAATGTCATTCCACTAATATCATATCTACATGTGTTATTACAGAGCTTGCAATGAGTAGAGTTAATAAATGGGTTGTTTCACACAAGAAACAGGGGCCTATGTCATAACACACACACACACACACACACACACACACACAAACCCACACTAAATATACATATAATTGTTCCTTTCAGTAGCATTCTTCCTCTCCCAGGCTAAAAGGTATTATTGAAAAAGGAGAACAGGAAGGAAGTTGCTGGCTTTTTTCCTCTTTGGTTTCAGATTACATGTAAAGACTCTGAGTTGACTCAGAGGATACATAATATATATTGTTAAGAATCTTTAGTGCCATTTATTCAGATTTAAAATTAGGACACAGTTACTACTAAAACACACTTTTTCATACTCAAGAATTTACAATCCAGCATTATTTTTAGCAGTCTCACATATCAGTTTCTTGGTTGATATCAAACCCACAATAAACAAGAGCCTGTTTCCTGCAACATGTGTAATAACTGTGGAGAACCATCTGGAAGGTAAGGGAATAAGGAAGTGGTGTGCAACCAGCCATGATTTCACCAGCAAATAAACTGTATGTAGCACTCAAGTCTCTATAGGACTGTTCCAGAATATGTTCAAATTGTGCCCACCCAAGCAGTTTGGAGGAATAAACTACTAATTCAATAATGTACCACCAGGGAAAATGAGTAATTCTCAAACACTTAACCTTCCTCTCTCTATATTTTTGCTTTGTTAAGAAAAAAAAAAAAGTGAAGCCCAATTAAATCTGGAAAAACAGAAAATTACAGTGAGACAGACCCATGTTTCTGACCCAAGGCAATTAGAATCTGTTCCTGAAGCCCAGGCTATCTAGTATATTTTAAATGTACATGAGAAATACATCTCTTAACACATACTTAAGAAAATGCAGCAACTTTCTGAGACTAGATTTGTCTGTAATTGATCAGGAACTTCTTTTTGGCCCAAGAGATTGATAATTCCCATGTAACAGGACCCATGAACCAATTTTATTCTAGTTGTTTTATAATGCCAGCTGCTGAAGAGCAGACAACTGGGAGATCCAGAATATTCTAGTTGATTACGGGATACTTCTAAGAGATTTGGATTCCAGTCCTTTTATCCTGGAATTCATTGTAAAGCAATTTGAGAACTTTCCATCCCCGAGTACAATTGACTCAAAACTCCATTGAGAATAGTGTCTTAAATAAACACTCAAAAAGAGTTTAGCTATTTTTAGAACACGTAACTTTGTTCTGGCAGATTTACAAACTGAATCATGAGGTATTAGTGTATTTCACTGCATCCTGAAGGATTCTCTTCAGCTACAAAGAAACCTGTACTCTTCTTGTCTCAGAAAGCCTGCAACTTTTTTTTTTTTTTTCCTTTTTGTCTTTTTCCGTGTCCGGCAATGGATCACAACCCTCAGTGTTGCCCCCGTACCGGACCAGGACCAGCAATGGGATCGCAGCCCTCGGTGTTGCTCCCGTGCCTCGCTCAGCCAGTGAGCGGGAACCGGTCTGTATGTGGGATCCGAACCCTCGGTGGGAGCGCCACCACACTCCTAAGCGGTGCACTATAGCAGTGCGCCACCGGGCCGGCCCAGAAAGCCTGCAACTTCTACCTAACAAACTCAATAACCTTTCCAGGAAATCATCTGATGATGTAGAAGTCTAAGATTCAATTCTAAGTCACATATCTGTGATAGGAAATATTTTCCTTCCAGAAGTTACCTTCTTTCCAAAACATTAATATGTTGATTATAATAATAATGATGATGATGATAATTCATGTTTCTTGCCTTGTTCAAATAGCTCTCCAGTTATGTATAAATTATTTTTATTAATCTAAACTTATATTTAAAACTTTGAGGGGATTTCTATTTCAAAGAATCTATAATTGATCTTCTTGTAAAGCCATGAATTTTCCCTTAAAAGGAAAATCCAGCTCCTAATTATTCTGCTTTGGAAAATAGGTATCTTTACTTACTACAAAAGCTTAAAGTATCAATAATAGATAGAGAATGATTAATAATACAAAACTGTTTTACAAGAAGTGGGAAATAAGGGGTGGGAAGGTTTATCCCCCTAGCCTGATTCTATGAGTATGTAATCTCATGCATGATTTATATTTGAGCACCCTGGATCTACTTGAAATAAGAGAAATCTAATTAAATTGGAAAATAACCACTTCTGGATTGAGAAAAATTTTCTTGCCACCTATTATGATTTTTTTCAATATGGATTTAAAAGAACAACATCTAATTTTATTATTCTTAACCTAAATTATCAGTTAGATATTTACATTTACATATATGTATATACATGTATATATATATACACATATAGTATTTTATACATACAGATTTATATATTTATGTGCATACATTGACACTGTTAAACTTTACCTGAGCCCTGTGTTCTGGAAAACAGAGACAGTTAAGAAATCCCTCATCCTTTTGTGTTCTGGGGAATGTCTTACTGCAAGGAGCCACTCTCCCCCAAAGGTCTTAGCTAAGACTCATGGATGTCCTTTGTTTACCTATGACAAGGCCAGACACAGATGCTCCAAATTCCCTTTCTTTCCTCATAAATGATTAGCTGAGCTCTTTGTACCCACTAACTAATCTGAACAAAATACCTGCTAACCTTGACTTGGCCAAACTTTAGTTGAGCTTCTCTCCTCCCTTTAGGCCTTTGAACTTTGACCCACCCTCAACCTGAGCTAGCACACAGCTCTTCCTTAATGGCCTCTTCTGAGAAAGGACTGACCACAAGGAAAGACCTCCCCTAACTATTGGATCAACTATGGGATCACACCACCCACTCCCCCATATATATCTTCCTAACCTTCTTTTCCTCTCCCTATAAAAAAGCAAAGCCCTTTCTGCTGACCTTTGAAATGCATGCAGATCTTATGGTAGGAGCCGCCTCCCTATTACAATAGCCCCCCCTATTGCAACAGACCCCTTCCCCTATTGCAATAATTTTTTCAAATAAGATCTCTCTTTAAATTCAGATTTGGTTTTATTTTACAGTGTGTGTGTGTGTGTGTGTGTGTGTGTGTGTGTGTGTGTGTGTGCATCACACATACCTATATATTCAGAGAAGTGAGCTCACTTTGTTCTGATTGGGTTGATCCTAAGAAAATTAGATACATGTATCCAATTTTTTTCTCCATAAGTAACAAGGTCAGAAGAAGAGCTTGTGTCTGTAAAACCTAAAAGGACTGTAAGAAACTAAAAAGAAACAATTTTGTTATCAATGTTTTCTTTCTGCTTCTATCATTGTAGAAATTAGTTTACACCGAATTAACACATCAAACTCACCTTACTAAAACTTACCTTAGACTAGGAGTCTATGTGTAAAGAACAAATGTTCTCTAAAAAAAAGGTTTCCTGTGAGAAAAGTCAAACCTTCAATAATCTCACAAGTTAGAGCCAAATCCTCTGGTCTATGATGCATCTATTCATTAGGATCCTGCCACTTTTGAATTATTCAGAATCATTATAAAATGCAGCTTTCATCTGGGGGAAAAAAAAAAGTACCTCCGAGAGACACTAAATTTAGTTCTACTGGAGATAAAGTAAAGTAGTGTGTGCTTCCATAACCATGTCAACAGACTGGCTTTTATCTCTACTAAACTCCTAGGCAGCACAGCTGGAATGCAGCCACCCCAGGCAGAAATCTGGACACCATGTAACCAGCCTGCTTATTGCTAAGAAGCATTAACATTCTATCTGAACTGTCCTATACTGTTGGATAAGGGCTGTCTGAAATATTTTAAACTTGTGACTTTTTTATTATTATAGATGCCCTAATTATACTTTTTTAAAAAAGAATTTACCCTTCTTTCTAACACTAATACTAGTATTCTGTATTACACAACCCTTTCTCTCTGTATCTTTTCAGTTTTAAATTATAGAAATTTCTCAAAAACCAACTTTATAACATCCTCCTCTGCAACTATAAGCTGTCAACTCAATTTTATGGATACACATGGACCTAAAATGTTTCCACAGATTATTTTTTAGAAGGTGGGTGATTAAATTCACTTATAATTAACAATATGACTCATGACCAGATTTGCTATAATAACAAATTAGCTATGATGCTAATGAGTGGTAATTAAATGATCAAGGCAGAAATTTTAGAACTCCCCAGACCATGCTGGGGAGGTCCAACACATCTTTATTTTGGTTTGTTTTCTTTTCACCATTATTTTCAGATTGTTTTGGCAACCACACTCAAGTATCAAGACACAAGGCAGAGTTTTGGAATCTGTGAAAGGCTGAAATATTTACTCTCCGCTCAACTGGTACTTCCTCGTGGAAGGCTTCCCTGACCTCTCCCACTAGGTCAAATCCCATTGCACATTCTCACAGCTCCATACAACTTCTCCTTTAACATACTTATCACAATGACAAATTCAACACACGTTGTGTGATGATTAAATGACTGCCTCCCCCACTAGACTGTCAGCTCTCTGAGACCAGAGGGCCACGTTTCTTCCAGTACATTCCCAGGTGCAAAAAAAAAAGTAAGGACTTTTATAGTTACATTTGTTGAATATATGAATTTGGCTTCATCGAAACTAAAATAAAATTTAAAAAATTTTTAAATTATTGTTTGTTATCTTATGGATTAGACACCTCTTTTATACTTTGTGTCTCCTTATTTATAAATGTCAATGTGAAAAGAAATTAAATCAACTTCTTGAGGTGGTAGAAAAGGGTCTTCGTTCTGCACTAACAAGCCGAAAAACAAGATTCTGAAAATGTGTCTAGGAATACCTTTTCAAACATCTAGTCCAAGGATAAATACATCAAACATAGCCTATAAATCCCCAGGAACAGATGCCTTCTTCATAAAGCCTTATAATATTTTCTTTTGTGTACAGAGACAATGGTACTGACACATGAAATTCAAGTTGTTTTTCTAGAAGTGATCCATCCATTCTCTTACTGCCATCCACCTCCTTCCTGATGATCAATGACATGCATTGTAAGGCAGCTGGCTAAGATCACAGGTGAGTCTAGGGCTGGCTAGGTTGGGTGAGACTAAATCAGCTGCCACTAAAATCAGACCCTCAGTTTTGGCCTCATCGCTATTTTGCTCCTCCCAGTTGCATTCACCAAACATTTCCAGCATGACAGATACTGTTGTCGAAATTCCAACATTATTTTTACAACATTTAATAGACAAAACATTAAAATGAATTTTGAAGTAAAATGAAAATTTTAAAAATAAATGTAGAGAAGATACAGACTAGATCAATACACAACATTTCTTTCCCTAGCTACTGGGCACACTTAACCTAACAATATAAGAAATTACTAAGGTTGGTAGGTAAATTTTTGAGCAGATGGATACATAACTAGCTGGCTGGATAGGTGAACAGACAGGGATGTCTTGAAGTAGTACTTACTTCTGTGGTCTGTTCCGTACAATTGCTTTTTACTATAGAGCACTTAATCTGTGGAGTTTAATAGACTGTAATCTATATTTCAGTCTATTAAACTCCAGTAGAAGAATGGCTGTGAACATTCAACTTCAGTAGAACAATGTCTGTGAACTGTAAACTGAATTTAGTTATCAGAACCTCTATAATGTTGTTTGCATATTCTCAATACAAGACAGCCTTGTGGAATGAAAGAATAAAAAAGATCATTTCATTTGCAAAAATTCCCAACAGGATGGCAAGTGTAGTCTATCCCATTTGAAAAGAGCCACCTAGAAGGAAGATAGCAATGGGAGGGATTGCAATGGGAGATTGTGTGAAATAGGAACAGAAACTGAGTATACTTAGGGTCTCATAGTGCCATGGGTTAAAAAAATCAAAGACAAGACATAAAAGATGTAAAAGAGAGGCTATATAAGTAGAGAGATTTACGCTGTTCATAAGTTTAGTGATGAAAGGACCAATGAATTTAAGCAAGGTAATGTAAGTAATGAAAGAAAAGATTGAAAATAATGTATTTCATATAATCATAAAATGCTAGAGCTGGAAGGACTCTAGCAATCATAATGTCCAATTTCATTTTTAGGCAAGAAAATCTAGCCCCAGAGAAGACAGAAAATTTTAAAAGATCATATTAGTTGCAGATTTCTAGATTCATAGTCCAACGTGATTTGTTGTTCAACTTCTTATAGGTCTAAACTCTTAGATAATTTTAAGATAAAACAGAAGGGAATTTATAGCCCAACAATGTATTATTTTGGATGTATAATTAGAAAGTATTTTCTTTAAATTCAGCAGAATTAAAAGCTTTGTTTAAATGCTTTAAACGTTCACCTCTCCAGGTTGATGATTTAAAGCCTGTTCAACTTTGCCCCTAAGGAGGCACATTTCTTCTCAGCCTATTCAGGGATGCCTGAGGAATTTACTTCACCTCTCATTTCTAAATCAGCTCAGGTTTGTTATTCCAAGGAAGAAGATTCCACAATCCTGCTCTGACAGTTTAGTTGAGAAAGGACAGACAGATTGGGAGTTTGATCAGCAGAACTGTGGCTATGGAGGAGAGGGCATGAAGAAGGAACATGGGAGTATGGCCTTTAGAGAGTTTTTGCTAGAGGCATGGCTCTTAAACTTCCTCTGTCTCATCAAGAAGTGGCAGCTAGCAACATCTAGACTAAAGCTAGTGAACAGCAACGCGGTCCAAGAGAAACAAGAGGAAGCTGGCTGGGTTCTCGGGGATCCAGGATCTGGCCCTATGTTTTGGTATCTTTGTTGTTGTTCTGTTTTGCTTTCATGATCTCAATGGTATCTATCCAAGGGCTCATCTGTATTCATTCATTTAGGGGTGATCAGGCACTGGAGAGCTGATTCATGCTTCCCAAGCTCATAGGAGATGGAGCAATTTTTAAAAATGGAATTAACTGATTCATTTACAAAGAGAAATATGACTACCAGGCAGATGGGACTAGTTATGTCACTTGGCCAACCCATCCTATCTCTACTAGAAAAGTATACTTTGGAAACCAGTCTGAGAATAGACAGTTGCTTGGTGAATGTAGTGTCAGAGCAAGAGGAATTGGTCGTCTCAAGCTACACTCTCTTGATGCAGCTTTCTGTGCTGCAGGAATACAAGGTGATTGAAATATTCATGCTAGCTGGATGGGATATTCACTCTCTGGGGGGGGGGAAGACAATAAATATAAAGAACTTGGTATACTTTACACACAGGAAGCACTCAGTTCATACAAGCTATTATTATTATTATCGTGCTACAAATATTCTGACAATAAAGCACAGTGGGCTAAGGAGTTAAATCCCTGCTCCACACACCTAAGCATCAGTTCCCCTATCTATAAAGTGGTTGTAATACCAGTACCTTTACAAGGTTATCCTTAAAATTAACACATGTCAAAATCATTGTAAGCTTTGGATGGTCATTATTAATAATAAAAATAACAAACATTTACATAGTACTTTATATATGCCAGACACCACTTTATATATATATATATATATATATATGTATTAACTCATTTAGTCCTAACTTTGACCCTATGAGGTGGGTACAGTTGAAGAACCTGACACTGGTAGATTATATTCACAAATATCTGCTCTCCTTCTCTGAAGAGGTTTACTTTTGTCCCACTCCGCTGAAGTCAGACTTGACCATTTGGCTTGCTTTGCCCAGTCAAATATGACTGGAAGGGGCAGGTGACACTACTGGGCAGAAGCTTTTAAAGCCACTTTGTGCTTCCCTATCTGTGGGATTGTAGAAGTATTTGTTGAGATGGAGTCCCCATTGGCCTGGTTTCCAAGTGACCTTTACTGACCTGTGATGGACATGCACTACAAGCAAGAAATAGGCTGTGGCTTTAAGCTACTGAGATTTTTAGATTTTTGTTAGCACAGCACAACCTTGCATATTCCAACTGATTCAGAAGCATATAGACAAAAGGAAATTTCCCCAAGGCCACACAGCTAGAATGTATCTGGCTACAGAGTTTATACTCTTAACCACTTTGCTTTATGTTTCTCAATAATTGACAGGAATATCAATATTAAGAATATCTTATCATTAGTGCATTGTTGTCATTGCTTGGAGATCTGTTTCTAGATTTCATTAATAGCTGTTCTTTTCTGAATGAGTTGGCTCAGAACAAAACCTAGTCTTTCTTCAGCTTCTACTGCAACAGCAGCCAGCAGCTAGCAGAGACAATGGATGTGGATGACACTGGACATGTTCCTTCTCTATATGACCTCACAGCAGCCCCCAAGGATGCAGCCACCATGGCTGCCAGAAGAGCCTGGTTTGATCCTTACCATTAAACCCCACACACAGTGTCTCCTAGAATGATTTAAAATATCTATGGTCACTCAGTAGCAGGTAGCCCCTCAGTGGCAGGTAGCCCCATTCTCACTCAGCCTCTCAGCAATGAACAACTCTCTTCGTACTTCTTCTCCCACTAGCCCATCATTCTGTGTCTCTTCTCATGTCTCTTTACAGTGAACAGAGACTTCAAATGTGTTTTCAGGCCAAATGAGAAACTTTATTTACTATGCTGTGAGACTGCCCAGAGCTGTGAGGGCCTGAAGTGTAGGGATTCAATGAGGGAATCTGCCTGGGTTAGAAACACAAACACCCAAGGAGAAGTGACAAGCTTCAGCCTCTGCTCTTCCCAAGGAAAATGAAACAGTTGTTAAGAAAAATGCAGAAGGAGCAAAGGCTTAAGCAGTGATAAAAAGTCAAAAAATTAGGTGGAAAAGATTGGTCATATATACTGAACATAAATCCATAAAAGAGGCCCAGTTTTATGGCACACATGGCAATGCATTAAACTATAAGCTGGAAATTCACCGAGGGAAAATATAAATACATATTTAACAGGAGTGACCACTGTTGAAGTAATAGTGTTATTTACTTGTTTATTTACTACATTTCATTCAGCTATGATAATAATGAAATTCACAAACAAATAAGAAGGCAGCCACTTCTTAACCCTCTTATTTCTTCTTTAAGCTCTAGTGATCACCTACTTCATAGGTTTTCTTTTATAATAAAATGTTTACTAATTGCATTTCTTCAATATTTTTTATTTATTTCTACTTGATACCTCTTCAGCCTGCTAAAATTGTTTTTTCACTAAACTTTTGAAAATGTAAAATAAGTGAAATTTATTTCCTTAAAATAGCCAACAGGCCAACTTAAAAAATTATATATTGGGAAAGCTCACTAAAATGCTACTCTCATGTTCTTTCTAATTTCAGTCTTACAGATGTGACAACCTTATAATGAAGTTCTTTTTGTACTTAAAGAGTCAAATCACTCTGGATGGAGTCCAAGACTTTAAATGAATTCCATTTCATAGCAAATAGTGGTTTTATCAGTGATATGGTGTAAGTTCATATCTCTTTTCCAAGAGATCTTCATAACTCTCATGAGTGAAACACTTTCAAAATTAATAATGATTTACTATAATATGTTGGCTTTGTAAGTGAAGTTATAGCATCTCTTTCTGGAAGCCTTAGAGAACAGGAAGAGTTCCCATTGTGAGATTTTAATATTATATTAATAACCAAACTGCTATGGTTTAAATATTTGTGTCCCCTCCAAAATTCATGTTGAAACTTAACTGCCAATGCAACAGTATTAAGAGGTAGGGCCTTTAGGCGTTGATTAGGTCATGAAGGTTTCACCTTCATGGGCGAGATTAGTGCCTTATAGAAGGGCTAGAGGGAACTACCTAGATCCTCTTGCCCTTTTTTGCCCTTCCATCCGTTCTGCCATGTGAGGACATAACATTCATTTTCTCTGGAGAACCAGCAACAAGGCGCCATCTTGGGAGCAGAGACTGGGGCCCTCACCAGACACCAAACCTGGTGGCATCTTGATCTTGGACTTTCCAGTATCCAAAACTGTGAGAAATAAATGTCTCTTGTTTATAAATTACCCAGTCTTAGGTATTTTGTGACAGAGGCACCAATAGACTAAGACATAAACTCATTTCTGAAAGACATCACTGAAAAAAGACAGATGGAAGGGACTGTCAACATGTGAGGGTAGAATGGGATGGAGTTATCTTGGTCCAACGATTATCTTGAGAGGGAACTGAGGACTGAGTCATTAGCACATGCATCATCACATCATACCAAGTGAACATGGTGACTATTCAGAGAGTTCAATGTTGTGTACAACTGTAATAAAAGAAAGGGAGAAGAAAATGACAGTTACAGTTGTAGATAGACATATGGCAAAAGTATAGAAATGGAAAAGATATGCCCATGTACCATGCTAGAATACAAATTAAAGAAAAATACATGTTTGGGAGCTTCCAGGACCATCTTGATTTCAGCCTCCTTGCTAGATTCTAAGTCTTGATCTCTGGGAAAATTTGGACACTATAATTATAATTCATACTCATTATATCCATTATATCATAGAGCTATTCCTCTTTCTCTCTGCAAATTTTCCCCCAGCTTCTCTGTCATTTATTGATATCAGATAATGTAACACCGAATTCAGAAAACCTAAACTAAAGAATTTGTTATTTTAGTTTCAGCTCTGTTTGCTCTGAAGGCAATGCCCCTTTCCACACCCCATGCTGCCAGTGTTTCACTGAGGGCACATTTCTCATTTTTTCTAGCTCCTCCCTCACTTGTTGGAAATTACAATGGAATTAAATATTTTCATATGTTTAACCACTAGTGGTAAATTCCCACTCTCTCCCTCTAGAAAGTGGGGAATACCCATCTAAATTACTTATTAACTTTTTCAGTAGGCAATGCACAATTTTACAGGTGAGCCCTGCGATATCCTGCTAATTCAGTGATTATGTCTTACCAGGGTGGTTATTACTAATTCAACCAATTGTAAGCCAGGTAAATCGATTCTAGTGAACCTAAGAAAAAGAACATTTATTGAAAGACTTTGAGGAGCTCTGAAAATCAATAGCAAAGCTGGAGAACCAAACAGGAACTAAGCGCTCTGGATCTAAGATACAAGAACTAAAGGAAGATCTTATAGAGGAAGTTATCTTCTCAGCATGGCAGCACTGGAATAAAAAGTCTCCAACAGAGATTTTTTCCAGTCTCCTTGTCTCTCAGCTAATAATTCAAATTCCAAGGAGGCCATTTGTCAAACTCTTGAGGAAAGGACACCTGCTTAATAGGCCCACCAAATCCAATGGTGGAAAGACAGAAAATATTGGAAGTTAGGAGAAGTCTACTATTCTTGTTTAAGTTCCTAGCACTCATGCTAAAAAATCGCAGCTAGTACATAAGCTGTAATAGTAGATGATCTATTCTGTTTTAAAAGCTCTGTCTTGGAGTGATTTGCACAGCATTTTCTCAGCCACATCTAGCAATCAGCTCCTGTCACTAAACCAAACACGCATGCAAACAAACCTCGGAAAACACTAAGTGGGCTTACGTCAGAAGTTAACAAAGAAGCAAACAAAAATAACAACAAAAAAACTTGTTCCTCCAATGGTCATCCTCACCTGGCAAACAAACAAAAAGTAATAGCCAACAAATACACTGTCTAGTTTTGTGCACTGTGACTTAGATCTTTTGTAGGTATTATCTCATTTAACTCTCCCCTTGTAGACTGGTCCTGGAGGCCCAGGTAATACTCTTGACATTTGTATACCTAGCACCTTTCTCATGATCAGCACATTAACAAGCCCATATAAACATTCACTGAACAGAAAGTGCATCAGGGTTCACGGTGCCATGTGGAGTCTAGGGTTATAATAAGCTCCTCTCCGTGCTATACCTCTAGCTCATCCCTGCCCCATAAGCAAATGATGCCTACCTTCCACACCCCTTCTCTCACCACTGCAGACTGTTAACTTCATGAGGTCAGGGTCTTAACAAATATCTATGGTCTGAATTCTTAGTAGAAAATTGTAATACGTCTTACAGTTCACCTAGCCCTTTCACATACACATATGCACATCTCTGCAGAGCCAGTTAAAGACATGAGCTCTGGAGCCAAACGAGCTGAGTTCAGACTCCAGCTCCACCACCTACCAGCTGAGTGACCTTTGGTAATACACATAGCTTTCAATCCCTCAATTTTCCTACCTGTAAAATGAAAAATAACAACACCCAAAAAAAGCTGGTTATTGTATTAAATTGTTAATTCAAATAAACCTCATAAAATGGAGCCTGGTACATAGTAAGTGATCTTTAAACGTCAACAATTATTAATTTTGTTTGTGGTTGTTTTTCTCTCATCACAGTGTTAAGAATCAATTATTCCAACTGCCTAAATCATTTCTCCTTTCCTGTAAGAAAATATAAAAAGGGGTGTCTTTACTTCAAAATCCTAAAATTAATTTGCAGCCAAGAGCAAATCATAATCTCAGCAAACTGACTTCTAAAGCTATTTGCAAAAAGAAATGTATTTATAGGGACTGTTCTTAAAATAAAATCCTAAATGGCCACAGATATTCTGGAGTTTCTGGAACCTTCCCCAGCAAAATTTGGCATTATTCTTTCCACAAACAAGAACAGCCATAATGACTTGAACAGAAGTGTTCATGTGAGTAAAAACACACGCATAAACACAAGGCAATGGAATTAGGTCTCACACACATGCTGTCCTCTGCCTCCACCACAAGCCTCGTTGCCCTATTAAGGCAAAAAGCATGCCAATCCCAGTATGCATCTCCCCATCTCTTACAGCATGAACCTGGTGATCAGGCCACATATTACTTACAAATCCAAATTATCATATTTAACCACTGATGCTTCTCTATACATTGGACAGACAAGGAGGAGAAAAATAAAGGTGAGGGGGCAGCTGAATATTTCATATACCTTCAATACTGTAATGTTCCAAGCAAAGCTCTCAGTTGCCTTGTTGAGCTTTCTTCCTTTCAAGCCTTCTTTTGCCCCCAAATTATGAAGTTCTTCATGGAACTCCATCCCTTTGAAAAGAGAACACATAAGAAATCTTAGTATAAGTTTCAGAAAAATAGGCATTTAATTATGAAAATATCATCAGTAAAATATAACTTCACATCCCCATCCTTTTATAATTTCTAAATCCCTAAATTGAATTCTCCTTCCCATTTTGTCATTCCAACAAATGACTGTCCTTAGGGGCAAACTAGCAACAATCAATACATTAAGCCTAATTACATTTTAAACAGCCAGGAGCCATAGATAAAAGACATGAGGAGTTAAGAGGCACATTCTTCCAACAGATTACATCCATCTTGTTTGTTCTTTTCCTGGTTTTTTAATAAAATGGTATGATGCGTTAATGGTAACCGTAAGTGAGGGGAGCATATTATCTTACTTTTCCTTATGAACCATCCCTATGGCTCAACAGCAGGCCCTGGAACCCACATAGATAACAATCAGTAGTTAGTAAATTTTGACCAAAAATAAAGACTTTCTTAAAAATATTCTTAAAAGTATTCCTGGAAACACCCAACTGTTTCAGATTTTGGAATGGCCTTAAAGTGTTTTTTGCTCATTATCCATTCAAGCTTGAATATTATAAAACACTACCATCATCTGTTTCTTTGTCTTAGCACCTCAGGGATGGGAGCCACATTCTGTTATGGGCAGCTCATTGTCATCTTTGGAAAGTTACGACTGATATCAAACCAACATCTCCTCCCCTGGAACTTTTACTACTTGGATCAACTGGACCCAGACCAACAAAGTCTGACCTCTTTTCCGCAGCGCAGCCCTTTAGATATTTGAAGAAAGATATTCAATAAAATCCCCCCGAGTCTTCTCTTCTCCAGATTAAACATTCTAATGCATTTCAGCTCACTAATGACTCTAGTTTAAGGGTGGCATCCGGGCTGAACTACAGCATTTCCTGGTTTCCTGGAGTTGAGCAGTGTGGGGACCTGCACCTAGGAGTGAACACCATACTCAAAGTGGGCTTGATGCAGCCCACACAAAGTAGGGATTCACCATTTTCCTTGTCCTAGTTACTATACTTTTATTAATGCAGCCTGAAACCACATTAACTTTACTGCTTCCAACATCATAAACATAGCACATGGTAAAGAACATGACCATGGAGTCCAGGCTTACATTCTGGCTCTATCACTTACTAGCTATGTGAACCTGAGCAAGTTCCAAAAACTCTCTGGGCTTCAGTTTCCTCACTGGTGACATGGTGGTAGCAAGAGGGTTTACCTCATGGGATATGGTGAAGATGAAGTGCGTCCATACATATGAAGCTCTCAGAGCAGGGTCTCGCATCGTATATGTATTCGGTGTTATTATTTTTGTGCTTCCTGTCAACTGAAATATCTGAGCCTGCAGTCACTCAGTGAAGAGCACCATTTTTAAAGTTTGGCCCAGGTTCAAAGGTCAGCTCCACCATGTGTTGATATGGCATCTTGGGTAATTCACTCAGTCTCTCAGAATCTCAGATGCCTCATCCGTAAATTGGATACAAAGATGATTACTGTGCAGAGTTGTTATGATGTTGAGTTCAGTATATCATATGAATGTTATCAAGCGACTGTCATTGCTGTCATCTTTCTCATCATAATTATTATTGTGTGTGTGGCTAGAGGAATACATGGATCTAAGAGATAAAAGCACAGGGGTGTGGATGCAGGTAAACATAAACAGAGTTGTACTCTCACAGATACGAGGGTACTTCAAAAATTTTATGGAATAATAGACTTAAAAGATAATACAAATCTTTTCATGAACTTTTTGAATTATCCTTGTATGTGACCCATCCCATTCTTGAAGACAGAACAAATCTGAAACAAGGACAAGCAAATGGGATTAAAGCCTAGAAGATGAACAGAATTTGGTTCGAATTGTAAAAATGATGTGGGTTTTCAGGGACTATGTGGAATCACAGCTTCTATACCAGTAGTAAAATCTACCACGATAGTAGATTCAGAAAACCTCATCCTTTTAAACACCTTCAGACACCACCTCTCCAGTATATACACAAACAACACACCTATTATCACCTAGATTTCTTTTGTACTAAACAAAGACCTAAGTGTAACTTAAGCAATACTATAAAATATTTAAATTTTAAGAAAAAGAACAGAAAGTTTTTGAAAAAAATCTGCCAAAAATTATCATTATGCTTTTTAAACAAAATAGAAAAAAAAAATTACCTGCTTTCTGACACTGTACAATCTTTTCCTGGATTGTGTCTGCCATTTCTATGAGAAACCGGCTCTCTTGAATCATCTGTCACAAAACAAACATCAAAAGGTGGTTGTCAGAAATTCTTAAACTGGCTCATTGGGAAGATTACATACAGAGAGACCCACATTTTACTTTCAGAATGAGGAGCCATGGCCTCAACCATAAGAGATGGGAGAGGGAAGGATAATATTTGTTCCAAACCCCATCCCTTCTAACACTGAGGCTAGAGTCACCTTCCTTACAATTGCTCCAGTGTCTAACATGCCTGGCACACAGTGGGTACCAATAAATAACTGCATACTTAAAGTCCCAAATCATATTCATAAACACCTCTGTTCCACCCCCTTACCCCAAAGTTTACTGCAACATCAAGGTAAGTGGTATTGGAACAATGGCAATGAGATCCAGAACAGAGAATCACCTATTAATAGTTAAAGGACTACTGAATACGTCGGTGAAGTTGACAGCTTGGATTTGGGTGGTCCAAAGACAGTGGAGGGGGTGGGTCAGATTTTAGAGCGAGGAACTCAACAGAGCTTATAGACAATAACAGAGAAATGATTGTTCCTGCCTCTACGTCTGGATAGAAAATAAATATATCCAAGAGGTAATTAATATGCTGAGTGAAGTAGGGGAAATAAGACAACTGTTCTGCTAATGGAGAAAAGAAGAATCTGTATGTGGAAAAGTGATGAAGATGGTAATAAGTAAAGAACTTGTGATCGGAAAGACAGGGGTTGGGGCTCCAATGGAAGAAGTGACTAAAGAAAGGCAACCGATAAGAAAACTAACAGTTCCTGGATTTCCAACCACTTTTCTACTCTCGATAAGTGTCTGTTTCATCTAGCTATTCTATGTTTGTCTGTCTCAGTGTTCTAAAAGGAGTTCAAGGCAGAATACAAAGTGGGCATAAAAAAGACTTTAGTGAGATGGTTTTCCTGTTAATCACAATGAATAAATGCTGTTGAACCAATTGTAGTCTTGTACAATCACTTCCAAATATAAAGTAGGTTATGATTACAAACATTCAAGTGGAAAAGGAGTCATAAATTTTTACTGCCTGACAACTCCATAGGTATATATCATATTATTCATTCCTTTAACAAATATCTTTTGAGCAGCCATGTGTAAGCACTGTGATAAGTATGAGCACAAGGGTACAATACATTGAGGAGCAAAAACAGACTTGTCCATACCTACATGGAGTTCACAGTCTAGCACAGAAATCTACTCAAATGGATGAATGAAATATTACTATAATTAATTCAACCAAACAAAATTCAATTACTCATATTCTCTGCCTTAAGTAGTGTCTTATTTGGAGTCACTAAGTTGACTATTAAAACCACAAAACTGGACTCCCTTCAAGGCCTAGACTGAGCAAAATTTTGGAACTACATTAACTCTTTCAAATCCTAACAGCAAGTGGAATGCTTTTGAGCAATAATTTATCAAATGGCCAACAGTAGCCTGAGTTATTAAAGCTTTCAAGTAAATGAAACTGAAAGCCAAAGATACAAATAATATGAGGGTAATGTGAGTTAATCTTTTCTAACATCCAGACATGCAACATCAATTGGGTTTTCATTTTTGAAGGTTATCAGATGTTCCAATTAGTCAAGTAGCAGACAAAATGTTTTCATGAAATTCAAGTAAGGGAAATATTTACAAAAAACGGTCAAATTCTGTAAAGTTACCATATCATACATTTGGATCTTTGGATTTTAAGGCTAAAGGAATCTTAGATATCATAATCACCTCCTCCATTTTATAGAAAAACATTAATTTGTGATCAAGCTGGGATTAGGATCCCAGTTTCCAGCATTCAACCTATTTCCATTTAAAAATGCCATCTCTCTGATTTGCCTGGCCTGGCCATACCCCTATGGGAGTGCACAGACCTGTGCAAACAAGCAACCTCTTGAGTCTGTACTATAGACTTCTAAAGTCACCTGGCCCAGCCCATCTGAACAAACATGAGGACTAACCTATAAGCAATCCATTTCAACCAGATTCACATTTGTCCTTTTAAAAAAAAAAAAAGGAATAAGATTGATCATTTCTTTTGATAATATATCTTGACTGAGCTGACATTCATTTTACCGGTTTTGCTCTCAGAAAATATGACACCATTCCCTGATTTTTAAAAAACCCTTTATCTTGATTTGTGATCAGTTTCCTTTACAGTAGTTTACTAAGGATCTCCTCAGTGCTGAGTACAAGAGGAATGCACTCTCCGCATCCAAAAATGCCATAGCCTCTTTGTTACACCCTGAGAAGGAAGCATCCTCTTCGCCAAGGATAACTCTTCTACCTGGATTTTCAATACCACCTCTCTCCCTGCCTCTCTTGAGAACTCACTCCTAATGATCCCTTCTTTCTTTCAAGTACAATTTCTACCTCTCCCCTGGCTTCTTCCATTCTATGTACATCTTCTCATATTAAAATAAGCCAACAAAAACAATGACAGACTATTCTAATGGCCTTTGAGTCATTGTCCTCATCTCTCCTTCTTAAAAAGTTAGCCTACACTCATTGTTTTTTCCTATGTGCGACTCCACTGAGACTCTCAAAGGTTAACCTTGGCTTCATCATCAGTCACTCTCTGGTCAATCCTTGGTCCTCACTGTCTCCAGCTCAGCAGGTGACACTTCTAATCACCTCTCCTTCTTCAGTTCCCTGAGACTAGTTCTTTACCTGCTTTGCTGTTTCTCTGTCTCGTGTACCGTTTCCTTTTCCTTTTTTATACTTACACATGTGGGAATCCTCTAAGATACCTGGCCTCGGCTCTCCACTCTTTCC
The DNA here is from genome assembly GCF_000696425.1 of Galeopterus variegatus. Classification (NCBI taxonomy): domain Eukaryota; kingdom Metazoa; phylum Chordata; class Mammalia; order Dermoptera; family Cynocephalidae; genus Galeopterus; species Galeopterus variegatus. The sequence goes on from NW_007726717.1 coordinate 99,345, forward strand.
CTTCTCTATTATGTCTCCTCCTGATAAATTTCATTCATTCCCAGAGCTATCAAATATCCTGCACCCATGCAGAGCATTTCAAAGCCAATGTTTCCAACCTTGGCCTCTCAAACTTCAGTGACCTACAACAGTGGTTTCCAAGGTAGGGAGGTGCATGCACCCTGTGGGGGAAGGGGGTGCAGGTGACACAACATCGTCCATCTGGGTGTGAGAAGAAACAATGAGGATTTTCACTCACATTTATTTTATCTGATCTGTAAAATTAAAAAGAAATTAAATTTTACAAATTGATTCCAGCCACCTTGCTAAATCAGTCGTGTGTTTCCAATATAGTAAGCAAGGTACAATGAGGAAAGAAGGGAATTCCACACTGGAGAAGGGCCGACAGCAGCACTCTTATTCTTTTTTTCCAGAAATTTTCAACTCATATATGTCTGTAAAGGAGTGATGTCAGTACCACTTATATTACCTTGTTTTAAATAAACTAAACCATCCCTATGTGGATTCCTGAAAAGAAACGAAGATAACACAAGCACAAGCAAAAACATGAAAATGGCAGGGCAGCTGCTCATCCTACTCCCCCTGTGATCTCTTCCTCAGCCACACAGAGAGGCGAGAACAAAGACAGTCTGATCAGATCTGACATATTCAAACACATTGGGAGAACACAAAGACTTTTCTTATTCATAAATAAATAAGAATATTTTTAAATCCCATGCTGCTTTCTATTTTTGATATGTTTTATTATGTATATATTGGTATGTTAATATGTATGTTAGTTGGTTAATTAGTATGTGTGTGTGTTGGTATATATGTATATACTATATGCTATAACATGCATAGTTTATGGATGAATTCTTAAAATAATTTTACTGAAGAGGTGCCTGTGCTGGGACTCTATCGCCCCTCCAGATCCACTCTCAATCATGCTCTTTGCAAGGGAGGATGAACTTTATGGGCAACATCAACCAGGCTCCCTGCCTTCTGGCTTCTATTGGTATTAGCCGATGGGGACCACCAGCAAGGGATCAAGGACAGGAGGCAAGAGGAAAGAAGGTTTCGGGTAGTCACCCTCTTGATGGGTCCATCCCTCCTGGGCTGTGGTTTGAGAACTTCCTCTCTGGAAGACCGCAGCTCCCATCAGGTGGCAGGTACAGATACACTGAATGCCATGATGGCTCCTTCCCTTGCCCCTTTAGGCTGGGGGGTAATGACAGCTCTCCACTGTTGCTAATGATTGTGTGCTCACCATCCACAATTGGTTCCCCAACCCCAGCCCATACGTTTATAAACAGTCCCTCCATTTACTCTTTCAATCACCCTTTGGAGTGTGCTCCTTACTGAGAGCCTGATCCAGTGCTCGACCAAGAACACCAGAGCTGCCTAGGCTACCAAATACCGGTAACTGTGAGTCCTTCCAGCATCCTCTGCCTCACAGGACGCCCAGGCTCGAACCTCGTACACCCTCTTTGCCTTCCCCTATTCTGAAGGGGGCGCCCAGGTTCTGTCAGTTGCCCAATCTGCCCATCCTGCCACTTTCATCCTTTTGCTTCCTTCCTCACTGCGGCACTCCTAGCTCAAGCCCTTATTCCCATTCCTTGGACCCTCTCCATCTTTCAAATTCTAATAATCCTTCCAGAGACACCCAAATGTCATCTTTAAAAATATTTTCTGCCCCATTTCATCATCCCTGCCTCTCGTCCACCCAACCCCCACCAAAAAAAATGAAGCATTTCCCATCTTCTCCAAGTTCTCACAAAACTCCCTTCGCAGCATTCAGAGGTGGATTTTAATTCCAGCCCAGCACCCTGCAGGTTCTGGTCCTTCCCAGCTCACTCCATCCTAAATACCACTTCCAGAGTCATCTTCCGAAAGCACAGCACTAGTTAATTCCTGGCTTTGTCATCTTCTCCCTGGCTTACTGCAGAGCTTAAGTCACCCCATGCTCAGCCCTTAACAGCTTTTCTGCCAGTGGTTTCCCAATTCTCCCAGGTCCCAGTTTACCTGGAAGAATCATGCTTCCCTAAGTGCACACTACTTGTTCCCCCTTCCACACATTTCTTTCTACTAGGGAAGCCTTCTTAAGCCGTCTCCCCCAGTCAAAATCCTACCAGGCCTCAAAGTTTACTTCAATGCCCCACCCCACACTGGTTTCCTGATTTCCCCTTCTCTCTTCTTCTCACCTCCACATTTCCAGAACATCTTTTTAATTGGCTCACAGAATTTCTAATTTTCAATCTTAAAAATTATAGTTTATTATTTACCTATATTATCTTCTACTCCCCTCCCCGTACTCCCCCAATAAATTACAACTCCAGTAGAGCACAAATCCAAACTTATTCGCCTTTTAAATCCCCAGAGTCATCTATCCATTTCTATAATCACCTTTTCCTTATTTCACTTTTGTGATACTTATTTCTTCTCCCTGTTTGCTATCCACACATGTACGCACAATAAAATATTTTATCTATAACTGATCATTTCTCAAACGGGTAATTATCTTTTTAAACTCAAATCTCTCTTTTTGTCTCTAGATTTCTATGCTCATTTTTTTAGACTTCTCCATTTTTTTTATAAATTTACATGCTCTTAATTCCTTTTTAAATTGAGTACTAAAAAATAAGCATAAAGCTTTTAAGAGGATTGCTTCTATAAAAAATATAACACTTCAGTATCAGAAAATGAAATAAACATTATTTATTTAAGGTAAAATAAATTCAGGTCCAAAACATATAACAAACTCTATAATACAAGTTCTCCTAAAAAGCCCCCAATATCTTTTAACCCCATAGATGAGAAGTTCCTGTTTTTCCCATTGTCTAATAGATCACTTCATAAAGAGATAGGTGTGATTTAACCTTCAAAACAAAGGAGCTTCTCTTTGAGATTCCTCAGAGGATAACCTGAAATCCTGTAGTAATAAAAGTCCCAAATTGTATTGTAAAACACTTCATCATTTATATTCCAGAACTTAAAATCATTTCTCATATGAACTCTTCTCACAAAAGCATTTGATCTTCTCCACGCTAACAGCTTAACTTCTCTCAACTAAGTAATTTATCTAAGTTGTTAGGAAGAAAAATTGGTTGATTTGAGTTTCAATTCCTTCCTAGGTTTCTCCTGATAATGATGGAAATGAAATATAAAGTGCAAAAGCCGAGAAGAGAAGGTGAGATGTCCTCAGATAATCCCCCGCTGGGTAAATCAGCGCACTCATCCAGCAAAGGCTGCCTTGACTCAATGGATAGAATCTGGCGTGGCCTCCCAGTCGCCTTTGCCTGTTGTAGTAATACAAAGAGCTTTCCTTTGGTTCTGTCACATGAATATCTCCTAATAGATCTTATTTCCTTGCCAAGGCTTTGTATCTAAAAGAATAGAGGAGTTACCCAGACAAAGGTTGGCATTACTTTATGCAGTAGATGTGTCCTAAGCAGGGGTGAGCAAAGTTTTCAGTTAAGATCAAAATTATTTATTTAGAGAGAAAACTTTACTAAAGGAGATAGTAATGCTTTTCCTCAGAGACGGATTAAATGTCTAACTTGTGTGGGAAACAACTGTCCTTCCAAGGGTTTCTCAAGAGGGTGTTCAACTAATTTGCCCAGGATCATTGCAGAGTCAACGTTACCATTTAATGGTACTGAAAAGACAAGTTTTCATCATATCAGGACTCAAAAACCTTCCATAGATTCCAATTTTCTCCTGAATTATATCTAAATTACTAGAACAATAGTCTATCATGAACAAACCCATTTTATAGATGAAAAAACTGAACTGAAAGTTGATTTGCCTAAAGCCATACAGCTAGTTAGTGAAATAATTTAGACTAGAACCCAGGCGAATGAGGAGTAGACCTAAGCTTACAAGTTGTTCTGTGACACTCATATTATATTAAGGTGTAGAATTCCTATTGCAGTGCAAGTTGGTGATAAACATTTAGTAAAGTAGCATTCATCAAGTAAAGCATGAGGAAAATAAAGTTTTGCCATGACTACTTCTCCCTCTAAGTCTAATTCACAACACCCATCAGCCATTATAAATATTTTTCCCATGAAACCTAGAAAGAAATGCACTTACTTGCATCCACTGCTTTTTCAGGAAAGGGTCTATTGCTTGAGAATATAAGTCAATAAAAAGCCAATCTACTCTAGTCCCTTAAGTACACTATTTCTTAACTTCCTTCTAATCAAAACATTGGATTTTGGTTTTTTGATTCTGCAGTGGTTCATTTGTTCAGGTTGTTTAAAATAAGACTTGAGTCTTATTAAACTCCGTGCATTTGTAAATCAGATTGCTGCTATATATATATTTCCCAACTAAAATGAAGATAATTTCCTTTAATTTCCAAGTTCCTTAAATATTTTAAATGAAACAGATAAAAGCATCCTTAATAGATTAGCATCTTTTGTTTTTAAGCTATCAATCCCGTTGAAATGGTTAACTCTTGGTGAAACAGGAATAAATATAAAGTCAGAATATTTGCAAGTTTGCTGGAAGTCTGCTGCCTTCGGTGTATGCAATGAAGAGTTCTCTGTCCTGAGACTAGCACTGCATCATATTTCCCATCCTGATTTATAATGGCACAGGACAAGAGAACTCACACAGAGCAGGTCAAACAGTGTTTTTCTCCATATTCATGATAGTGACAAGATCTATTTCAGTAAACTGCTTTCTGCATAAGGGGATCATTTTACCTTTCCTTTTCTTCAGTTGTGCTGTTTCCCAAACAGTTGTCAGCTCTACCTTGAGAGAGCTGACAACATTCCCAAACTCATTAGAAATGTTTGTTTTTAGCCAGCTATCATTATAATTTAGCTCATTCATAAAATTGCCAGGTAACTAGCCTTCATGAACCTTCTCCAGAATTTTCAGGACAATTTGACTACCTTAATGCCTTTAACTAAAGGTATTACAAAAACTTGAGTATTCAGGAATGCAAAGTCAACATTGAGAATGCATGTACAGTATTCCACAAAGGAGCCAGCTGAAATACTTGCTTACTGATGCATCTCTAATAACTATTGTCCCTAAGACCCTGGTACCAAGTAGAAATTTTGCTCCCCTCAAGATGCTGACAATTCCCCCTTTATAAAGAAAATGTGTCAGGAGACATTGCTGTATCCACAAATGAAGGAAGTTTTGAAGCACTAAGGGCACAATGTCTTGTTTTTAAATAACCAGCTCTGGCTGAGCCATGCCAGCAGACAGTTCTTTTTCTGGGTTTCATTACTACACAAACCAACATACTTTTTGAAATGCAAACTAATATAAACTTTCACACAAACTTCACAATGAGAGACAGTGATGGAAGGAGAATATTGATGGAGTTTGGATGTGTTGTCCCTTCCAAAACACTTGCGTAAATTTGATCCCCAATGTGGCAGTGTTGGAAACTGACTGAGTCATGGGAACAGATCCCTCATGAATGGATTAATGCTCTCCCTAGGTGGGGGGGAGTGAGTGAGTTCTCACTCTATTAGTTCCCACAAGAGCTGGTTGTTTATAGGACCCTGACACCTCCTCTCTCTCTTTCTCTTGCTTCCTCTCGCCATGTGACCTGCTTGTACCCACTGGTTGCCTGCCACTTTCTGCCATGAACAGAAGCAGACTGAGGCCTGTGCCAGATGCAGCTGTCCCAGAATCGTAAGCCAAATAAATCTGTTTTTTAATAAATTACCCAGTCTCAGGTATTCTGTTATAGCAACACAAAACAGACTAAGACAAGTATCTTTAACAGTTTCAATTTCAGTTGATTTCAATAAGCAAAACTATGGTGAGGAACTATAGACATACCTACACCTTTTCCCACAGTGAGGCTGAATATATATTGGTAATAACATTGACACAAGAGCAGGTATTTAATCCAACCCATTATACTTGGCTTAACTGTGATATCTGCCAGTGTATTAGTTCTATTGCAAGTGTGATTAGGCCACAATTAACTCTTTTTTGCTAGATTTCTACTCATGCAAGTATAATCTACTGCTCTCCAAATCACATCCCAACTGACTTAGTAAAAGATTAAATAACCCTTGACTCATGTTCTCTACATTGTTTTGATTTCTTTTTTATATTCAGAAAGTCTGTTGCCCTTACATAGTAAAGTTTTAACTTTTATGTTAATGTTAAATAATTCAGGACAGAAGTCACCTTTAAAGAACATTGCAGGTCTATTTTTTACCATTGCAATCTCCTGTAAGTATTCCACCTCTGAACGGTATATTCAAAACACTAACTACCCAAAAGTTTTTATATTAATTTAAACCCATTAAAAGAATCAAATATGCTAGTCGAATACTTCTTGACTATGCATGAAAAATTAGGTGACAACATTAGAAAAGTAAACCTCAGCTGTCTAAAGAAAATATTATATAAATATTTTCTTTCAAAAAATATTTTTCTTTAAGATAATATTTTTCTTTCAAAATTATTTGTGAATAAAATTCTGCTGAGTACCAGGTGGAAGTGGGGTGGGAAGGTGGGTTACAAGTCACTGTGAAAAGTCCATGACAGGACTCAAGGTCCTTTGATTATAGCTGAGGAGGTAAAATATAATCAGGTCCACTCTCTGGACACTGTATGTCACAGCTCCTCCCCTTTGGGTAAGCCCTGCCTTCCCATCAAGATTGCCCAGTTCTCAAGGACAGAAATATGGCTTTATACCATTTCTTTCCCCCAGCACCTTCCACAGTGCCTTGCACTAACAGGCATTCAAAACATGTTTGTTCACTTGACTAATAAAAAGCCTAAAGATAAACACAAAATTTTATGCCAAAAGAGAAAGTATTTTACAAATGGTGAATATGCAGGTTCCCACCACATTTTACTATTCTCCTGAGTCACAGAGTTGTCATGTTTTACATCCTGGCTATCTGTGCTAATATGAGTCTCCATTTATTCATCTCTGTATTGCACAGAATTGACCAAAGTTCTTTATATAGGATAGATATTGAGTTTGCATTGAATAAAGTTGATAAATGAATATTTTCTTAATAAGGTCAGTTTTGTGAGAGGTTAGGACAAAGGGCTGAGCTTAGATTGATGGAGAAGGAATAACGGCATCCCAGGTGGAGTGGAATGGAAATACAAAGGATGCAGAATGAAAAGGAGATGGAAAATAAATCAGCTTTACTGAAGGAGAGAGTTCAAGCAGAAGGAAGTGGGAAATGAGGTGGTGAAATGGGCAGCCCTGGTGAATGAAGGCTGTGTGAATCATTGCACTACGTATTCGTACATCAAAACATCAAGTTGTACACCTTTAACGTATGTAATTTTTATTTGTCAGTTATGCCTCAGTAAAGCTGGGGGGAAATTAAAAATAGAGTTTGAGAATTATTATTCCAACTGTTGAATTAGGGAGAGGTGGAGACTAGATGGAGGAGTTTTCAGCCTATTGAAAACTTCAGGCAGGAGAAGAGAGCTTGGGGAAGAACCTTGGCTATGCCAATGTAAGGAAAATGCTTATGAGAAATACTGTGGGGAAAGAAGCAATAGATCTCACCAACGTTGAATAATAAATAAAAACACCTTATTGGAGTTACTACAGACAGAGAGCATTTGAAAATGATTTGAAGGAATTTGGGACCATTTGCATGATCTTTTGCAGTTGCCAGAAAAGAGTGAATGGGTAACTAGGAAATAAAAAGATGATACTCAGTTCTGGATGTGTCAAATTTCTGTTTGTTCTTGAGACACCCAGGTGATGTCCTGAAATGTTAAGGGTGGAGCTAAAGATGGGTTTCAAAAATAATACTAAATCTACATGCATAAAAACACTATTGTCAGATGGATAAAGTCAAACCTATTTAAACAAACTAATTTTGATTGTGTCCTACTGAAATTATAGAGTGTTTTCCAGTGTAATCAGCAAACATTACAACTTTCTGTTAAATAAATAACATATTCACATCACCAGTCATAGGCTCCTAGGGCTGGGTGGGACCTTACCAGATCGCATCTCCTGCCAGTAAACTACTGGGGCACTGGGTCTGTCATACCTCCCCCAGCATTTATAGCAGTGACGTGGTCAAAGGAGCTCAGTAAATGTTTATGAAATTAAACATCTCCACTTTCTGGCTCTAAAAGTAGGCAACTCTTTCAGTGACAAATTTTCATTTTTAACAACCCCAAAATTTATATTAATCCTAAATGGAAAAAAAAAGTCATATTACTTTTATTTGCAAAACATAATTGTATGACATTAACAGCTTTAAAAGACAGTTACTCTAGGAATATATCCCCTACTTCAGTGGGATATTTTCCTAGACAAAGTGGAAATCCAGAATAGGAAAGTGATGCTTATTCTTTCAGGGACCTGAGCCTCCAAAAATCACAGTTCGATAAAGAGAGAAGTCCCTCAGAAATGGTATTCTGACTTCAAGTTAAGTTCCAGGGACAGTTTTGGAAAAACTGTCCTGATGACCACAAAGCCACTGAAATGGCACGGGAGCAGTCTACTGCCAACAGATCTCCTCTGTGTCTTCAGCCTGGGAAGGAGGCATCAACTCCGCCTTCACGTTTAGAGCATTTTCTGCTTGCCTGAGTTATTGATTGATAATGTTCCCATTCTCTCTAGTGCTCTTCTAGTTTCTGAACACTTCCCACCTCCACCCAACATGGGCTTGATATCAGGGAAGTCATCTGGCTTCGGGTGCCCTAAATATCAGACAGGCACTTACATAGCCACATCCCCATTCAGAGTATTAATGGTGGTGGTAGACAGAGCTGCTCTCAAGCAAAATTGTAATTTTTTGCAACCTCGCCCTCATCTTATCCAGACTTGGGGAACCCTCCGTCATTATGATCTCTCTCTTTTCCCAGGTAAAAACCTGCTTGCAGAACAGGATCTGTTAAACTCATTCAAAGCTATGAATGAATTACTGATAACCCAATGTGCTATTACTCACAGAGATGTTTTTGAATTTTAAAAAAGATTTTAAAAAGGCTTGACACTAAGGAATTCATTGTCATTTTAAGATTTCAAGCACCAGGGAGCAAACAGAAAACATAGGCTTTAAACAAGATGTGTTATGACTGCAGGGGAGGTAAGGTGAGATGTACCCTTTCTGGTCTTCTGAAATTATGCCACATTAACAGGCCTATTCTACTACAAATATATTTGTTTTTTGATTTCTTGATATCAACATAGTTACTATAATAGAATAATAATTGCAATGCTAATATCAAAATGAACTCGTAAGACTGAATTTTAAAAACCCTGAGAAGGAAATATTTCCAACTATTAAATGAGGGAGTGTTTGGTAATGAGGGTGGCCATCTCAGGTCACTAAAAAAGTTAAATTTAGGGGAAAATCAGTGCAGATGAACTCAGGGACAGTGTTTTCTAGAATATTTTCATTTTATTTTCCCTTAATAAGTAGTATAGTTTGATGCACTCAAGTTGGCTTTCAATAAATATAGGCTATTGGGTTGCCTGATTTGTATCTTTCAATACAGAAATAAGCCAAACATTTGTATCTGTCAAAAAGGATTTCAGGTTTTTTATTGTAAACATATTCTGTATTTTTTTTAGTGGTTATAATTTTTCCTTTTGGATGTCATCTATGCAGTGCATTACCATTTTTGAGAAATCCAAACATGTTAAGAAACTTGAGTCTAAGTTGAACCCAAGCTGTTCATTTTAGAACACCTGCCCCATCCCACCCCCAACCCCAGGCAATAAACCCTGGATTTGTTTTTCTACCTTATTCATCGAAATAAGTTTTTATTAATAGTCGGGGGGGGGTAGAGTTAGACTTTGTTTTTATGAAAAGTTTTAAGTTTATGTGGAAAGTAGTGTTTTTTCGTATACCCTCTCATCCCACCCGCACCTCCCAGTTTCCCCTACTGTTTACATTTTGCATTAGTGTGGTATTTTTATTACAATTGATAAGCCAATATTGATACACTGTTAATAGCTGAAGTCCATAGTTTACATTAGGGTTCACTTTTTGTGTTACACATTCTACAGGTTTTGACAAGTGTAGAAGGACATGTACCCACTATCACAGTATTAGTAAGAATAGCTTCGCTGCCTTAAAGATCCTCTGTGCTCCACCTATTCATCTCTCCCGCCCTCCTCTGAGCACCTGGCAACCACTAACCGTTTTACTGTCTCCATAGTTTGGCTTACTCTATATGTTTTTAACCAAGTGTATAACACAGGGAACAATTCAGCAAAAGTGGTGTCAGAGAAGTAAAACAAAGGAGATTTAATGATTTATCATAAAACACATTCAATTATAGGATGTGAACTACACTATTTTCACCAACAATAGATAGTTCTGTTTATTTTTTTATTCAACTACTATTAATTGATAACATGCTATGTGCCAGCACTGTTTTAGGTCCTAAAGATAACAGTAGCAAGCAGACAAACAGGGTCTCTGCCCTCATGGATTACACATCCAAATTGAGGAGTGAAAGAAAAGGACAGAAATTAAACAAAAGGCAAGCAAAATATTTTTTAGTACTGCTAAGTAGGATGATGGAAATAAAACATGGTTATGTGATAGAGTGACAGATGGGGACAGGAGTTAGGGAAGGCTTCTCTGAGGAAATGACATTTGAGCTAAGAATTAAGAGATAAGAAGCAACTATCTGTGCAAGTAAAGAACATTCCAAGCAGTGGGGACAGCAAATACAGTGGCCTGGAAATGAGAACAAGCTTGCTCTGAATGAAGAAAGAAAAAAAGGCAATGTGGCTGGAGGAAAGTAAGCAAAGGAGATGGTATGGAAGTGAGGCTGCAGAGGCAGGTGAGACTGGAGAGGCAGGTGAGGAAGGTGAGGTTGGAAGAAACAGTTGAGGTTGGAGAGTCAGATAAGGCTGGGAGAGACAGGTAAGAATTGGAGAGGCAGGTGAGGCTGCAGAGGCAGGTGAGGCTGCAGAGGCAGGTGAGGTAGAAGTGCAGGACCAGATCATAAATGGCCCTGTAAAGGCACAATAAGGAATATCAATTTATTTTAATGGGAAGCCATTGGAAGATTTTAAGCAGGAAAGTGACATGATCTGATCTGAGTTTTTAAATGATCACTTTGTATCTTAAGAGAGCTCTTTAAAATAAATACTTGAGACTTCTGGTCAAAATGGCAGAATAGACAGTCCCCCAGCATCACTCTCTCTCACAAATCAACCAATTTACAACTATAAAAAAGCAACAATAGCCAAGCTGGGGCCGCTAGAGCTCAGGAGAAGAGGAGGAGAGACATATGGAGTTCATGAAGGCGGGAGAAGCCATGAGAGAAAGAAAAAATCTCTCTGACCATTTCGAGCCCCAGCCACTTTAAGGCTGGAGCTGCTGAGCTCACAAATCAGGAGCTGGCAAAGGCCACAGCTGTGCCCTTTGGATGAAGTTGCTTGAAGGTGGCAGGGGAAAAGAGGGCCTTGGTGTCCCCCAAGCCAGCAAGACCACTAATAGGGTTCCAGTGGACCCACATAGAGTGAGGAGATGGAACAACTGAAGAAAAGGAGCCACTCAGAGGCTGGTGAGTCACCTCAAGGGACTGGCATACAGCCTGTCCCAAGGGAAGTGTTTGGAGCATGGGCAGTAGGGGAGATGTGACCACTTCGAGAACACTGGGGTACAGCAAGGACAGCTGATCTGCCCCCCAATCAGTGCAGGACCACTCAGAGGAGACTGGTCAGGAATATAGAATTGCATGGGGTGAAGTTTGATGAAAAGACTCAGGACCAGACCAGAGTTTCTACACAACCCAGCTGCACCGGCTCTCATGAGAGCCAGAAGTACCTATAAAGTCAACCATTAAAACCTGAGCTGCACCTAAAGCCTTTCCTAGGGAATCAGCAGCAATGAAGCAATTTAGTTCAACCACAGAGCTCAAGTACTGGTCTCCACAGGAAGTTCCTTCATTTTAGAAGTAACAAAGGATAACAAATTAGTTCCAACACAGAGTTTAAGTGGTGGTGGAAACAGTAAATAATCCAACACAGAACTGAACAAAAAAACAAAGTACCCACAGCCAGAGACCAAGTTTGATATTAACTAGTAAAGGTCTCATTTCACAAAAGAATACCCATAACACCTAGAAAGACCAGAAGTCCCCTTGGCTACCAAGCCAGAAAGCAGGAAGGCCAGAGGCCTCAGCCATGCCCCCCAACACCCACAACTAGTTCCAAGGGTGGGGTCCGAGGACCTTGGCCACACCACCCAACATGCGCAACTACACCAGCAATGACCACCGAGCCACCACAGGACATGCCCTGGGCTCTCCCTATCTGGAGTGGTGGGTGACCTCAGTCACACACCCCCACTCATGCAACCAAGCCACCACAGGAAGCACTCCAGACTCTCCCGAGCCAGGGTGGTGGGGGGTGAGGCCCTCAGCCACACACCCCTGACATCTGCACCCAGCCCAGCAATGACCACGCCACTGCTGGAAGGCCCCTTGTCTCCCTGTGGTAATGAGGGGGGTGCCACAGGCCTCAATCCCGCCCCTCCTCCTTCCTCCTTCCTCCATCCCATTTCCTTCCCCTTTCCCCGCTCCCCCTCCCTCCCAAATGCTCTGCAAAAACATCATAGAATGTAAAAAAATAATCAAACTAATAAAATAAATAAATACTAACACACCAAGAGCATTAAAGATGACAACCAATACAGTGCAAATTCTAGAAGTAAAAATGGTGTTTTTACTTTCAAAGCCAATACCATCATTACATGTATCTGTCCCTACCCACCCCACCCCCAAAAAGAAAGTCAATAGTGTTTTCAATCTATTCTGCAGCCTACAGAGTTTAACAATTGGTATAGGGATATTTACACTCAATTCCCTACAAAATGAAAAATCATTCCATAGGGAACTGTAAATGTAGTGGAAGTATTTCTGCTTTCTACTACAACCTTTCATTTTAAACTTTGGAAAACCATGCTTTGTCTGAAATTACAAGTTTCATTTAAAAATACAAATGAGAAAAAGCTACTATTCGGACTTGGTTTCAGTAGATAAAACTGAAAAAATAAAACACTATCAGACACTGAGGATGTGAAATGAAAATTGCCCATTCACAGTCTAGGTGCTTTTCTGCTTACTGCAGGCCCAGCTCCAGGGAACCAAGCTCCCCCCTCAATGAATGATTTTTCTTTCTTAGCTTAAAAGGGAAGAGAAGGAATAAGTGAATCTACTGTCTGTCTCTATGGCAACAACTACCTTAATTTCACCTCTTAGATGGCAATTATACCTATTCACTGAATAGCTTTCAGTTCCACTTTTATGATGAAAAAATTGATTTCACAAAAAATGAGATACAAATAATAGTGAATTTTGCCTCAGCAACCACGAAGCACAGTTTATAATAGCTACAGTCATTCATAAGCAGAATATGCTCTGTGGGGGGTTTTATTTTTCAGTTGTAGGACGTTTATCCCAAATATCTTTCTTCTAGTTGTTTTTTAATGATAAAAAATTTATTCATTTATTCCTTAGCATGTATTTCTATTAAAAATTAGTTGGGTTCATCATAAAGAGTTTGACAAATACAGAAAAAGTATAGAAAAGCATAAACAAGAAAACCAAATTCCCTCTCCTCATATAATCATAATCACTATTAATAACCTGCTAGCATATCAGATGCATGTATATGTATAAATACAATTTAAATTCTGCTGTGGAGAAAGGGACCAGAACAAGGAAGGGCAGCTAAGTACAAAGAAGAGCATCAGTTGGAGAGAATGGGAGGGCAGCAGGAGCCTGGTGAGGACCCTGTGGAACACAAAAACCAAGCAGGGTAGTGTAGAGGAAAAAGAGGCATGTGGCTTCAGCTTCTGCCATGTCTGTCAAACCAGGAACAGCCAGGAGGAATTTTCCCTTGTGGCCAATAGCATCTGGTTGGCTGTGAGCACTTTCCAGTGGCAAACTTACTCCTGCTCCAACCCCAGCCCACCCCCACCACCAATGCAATTGCCTGTGCCATTGCCTAGTCCCAGAGCTGTGGCCCTTCTCCCCACACAGAAGTTCATCCTGCACAGTGCACCATACATCATGACCCATGTTATCCATGTGGCACCAGGTACCTGCATGTTTCCAGCTGCCTGAGTGACCCCGGACACCCACATGACCCCAACCACCCAGCTGCCAGCAAGGCCCAATCTTCCGACCTGGCCCCAGCCATTCAGCCATCCATGCAGCCCCACCAACCCCCCTGGGTCCAGCCATTTAGCTGCCCTTGCAACTGCAACTGCCCAGCCACTCACATGACCCCAACCACCCAGCCACCCATACAGACCCACACACCTGCATGAGCCTGATGTCTACCTGCCTGCAGAGCACCCCCCAACCTGTGTGGGCCCAGCCATCAAGGTGACCATGCAGTCCCAGCTGCCCTGGCTGCCCATCTGGCCCCAGACATCCAGCCATGCACACAGCCCCAGCCATAGACATAGCTGCCAGTATCCCCTGGCAGTAGTTCTGATAGACTCCAGAACTACTGAGTCTGCCCAGAACAGCCGAGTCTATCCATAACTGCTGAAACTACTGAGTTTACCTAAAACAAATACTAAAACACCCCACCCAGTGGGCAATATATAACAAGTCTACAGGAGGGAGTCTCTCCTCAAAAGCCACCTCAGAGTAACAGAAGAAGCAAACACCAGATGACTAGGCAGGAATGTAGGGATACTAGAAATATGAAAAAAAAAGAAGTGAGAAAATATGACACCACCAAAGGAAAACTATAATTCTCAAATACCAGACCCCCATACAACAGGAAACACTTGGTATGTCTGAAAGGGAACTCTGAGTAACAATCTTAAAGAGACTCAGTGAGATATAAGACGACTCAGACAACACACACAAAAAATGAGAAAATCAATCCAGTAAATGAAAGGAGAAACTTACAAAGAGATAAATACCATAAAAAAGAATGTAGCAGGGCCGGCCCGGTGGCGCACTGAGTAGAGTGCAGCACTTGCGAGCATGGCGGCACTCCCGCCGAGGGTTCGGATCCCATATAGAGACCAGTCTGCTCACTGGTTGAGCGTGGTGCAGGCGCGACACCGAGGGTTGCGATCCCGTTACCGGTCATGAAAAAAGACAAAAAGGAAAAAAAAATAATAATGTAGCAGAACTCCTGGAACTGAAAGACTTATTCAATGAAATAAAAACTACAATTAAGAGCATAAGCAGCAGGCTAGAGTAAACAGAAGAAAGAATTTCTGATCTTGAAGCTAGCCTTTTTGAAATAACCCAAGCAGACAAAAAAGAAAAAGAAAAATAATTTAAATAAAAATGGATAATATCTAAGAGAGATAGCTAACCATCTTAAGTGCACAAACATCCAAATCATAGGTGTTCCAGAAAGGGAGGAGAAAGGAAATGGCATTGAAAACATACTCAATAAAATAATGGTGGAAAACTCCCCAGGTATTGGTAGAGAAACAGACTTCCAGATCGAAGTGGCTCAAATGTCCCCAAACAGATTCAATTCAAAAAGCTCCTCTCTTAGGCACATTGTAGTCAAACTGTCAAAAGTCAAAGACAAAGAGAAAATCCTAAAAACGGGAAAAGCATCAAGTCACCTATAAGGGAGTCCCCATCAGAATAACAGCAGACTTCTTAGTAGAAACTCTATAGGCCAGAAGAGAATGGGATGATACATTCAAATTACTAAAAGAAAAAAACTACCAGCCAAAAATACTATACCCAGCAAGGCTATCCTTCAGATATGAAGGGGAAATAGTGTATTTTCCAGACAAATAAAAGCTGTGGAAGTACACCAGAATATGACCAGTTCTACAAGAAATCCTTAAAGGAGTCCTGCAGCTGGAACCCAAAAAACAATAACCACCACCAGGAATATGCAATATATGCAAACAAAAAAGAGAGATAAACTATACCATACCACCTCAAAAAAACAATGAACACTGAAAACAAACAATTAAAGGGAAAGAAAGGAACAAAACATAGTTAAACCAACTATAAGAAAAGCAATTGAATGTCAAAAGTAAGACAATACCTTTCAATAACAACTCTAAATGTAAAAGGATTAAATTCTCCATTCAAAAGATACAGACTGACTGGATTAAAAAACTAGACCCAACTATATGCTGTCTACAAGAGACTCACCTTATCTGTAAAGACACACAGACTAAAAGTGAAGGAACAGAAAAAATAAACCACACAAATGGAAATAAAAAACGAGAAGTAATAGCTATTCTTATATCAGACATAATAGACTTTAAACCAAAAACTACAAAAAGAGACAAAGAAGTCTACTATATGATAATAAAGGGATCTATCCAGCAAGAATACATAACAATCACAAACATAAATGCACCAAACACCAGAGTACCCAGATACATAAAGCAAACATGATTAGATCTAAAGAAAGATAGACTCCAATACGATAATTATTGGGGACCTGAACACACCTCTCTCAACATTGGACAGATCATCTAGGCAACAAATCAACAGAGAATCACAGGATTTAAACTACACTTGAGATCAATTGGACTTGGCAGATGTCTACAGAATGTTTCATCCAACAACTACAGAATATATATTCTTCTCATCAGCACATGGAACATTCTCCATGATAGACCACATATTAGGTCACAAATCAAGTCTCTATAAGTCTTAAAAAACTGAAAACTTTCAAAGTATCTTTTCAGACAACAATTAAACTAGAAATCAATAACAAGTGAAACTCTGGAAACTATACAAACACATGGAAATTAAGCAACATGCCCCTGAACAACCCATAGGTCCAAAGAGAAATTAAACAGAAATTTCTTGAAGCCAATGGAATTAAAGACACATTGATGGATTTTGGATGTGTTGTCCCCTCCAAAACTCATGTGGAAATTTGATCCCCAGTGTGACAGTCTTGGATACTGATTGAGTCATGGGGCTGGATCCCTCATGACTGGATTAATGCTCTCCCTGGGGGAGGGGGGATTAATGAGTGAGTTCTTGCTCTATTAGTTCCCATGAGAGCTGGTTGTTTAATAGACCCTGGCACCTCCTCTCTCTCTCCTCTCTTGCTTTCCTCTCACCATGTGATCTGCTTGTACCTGCCGGCTGCCTGCTTCTTCCTGCCATGAATAGAAGCAGCCTGAGGCCCATGCCAGATGCAACTGTCCCAGAATCACAAGCCAAATAAACCTCTGTTCTCTATAAATTACCCAGTCTCAGGTATTTCTGTTATAGCAACACAAAACAGACTAATACACATATCATAACAAAACCCATGAGATACAGCAAAAGCAGTATTAAGAGAAAAGTTTATTGCAATAAATGCTTACTTTCAAATACACAACCTAACACTACACTTCAAAGAACCAGAAAAACAAGACTAATCTAATCCCTAAAAAATTAGTAGAAGGAAGGAAATAAAGATCAAAGCAGAACTAAATGAAATAGAGACCCCCCCAAAAAAAGATCAATGAAACAAAATGTGGGTGTTCTGAGAAGGCAACCAGAATAAACAAACCATTAGCTAGAGTAACCAAAAAGAGTAAAGAGAGGACCCAAATAACAAAAATCAGAAATGAGAAAGAAGACATTACAACTGATTCCACAGAAATACAATCATTAGAAACTATTATAAACAACTATATGCCAACAAACTTGAAAACCTGGAGGAAACAGATAAATTTTTGGACACATACAAACTACCAAGACAGAACCAAGAAGAAACAGAAATCCTGAACAGACCAATAAAGAGCAATAAGATTGAAGAAGTAATCAGCAGTCTCCCAACTAAAAAAAGCCCAGGACTGGGTGGGTTTACTGCTGAATTCTACCAAGCATTTAAAGAGGAATTAACACCAATTATTTTCCAACTATGTAAAAAAACGGAAACAGAGGCCATTGTCCCAAACTCATTTTATGAGGCCAGCATCACCAATGCCTAAACCAGACAAAGATATAGCAACAACAAAAAAATTCAGGCCAATGTCTTTAATGAACATAGATGCAAAAATCCTCTTTGGGAAGTTTTAGGTCAGGTAAAGGGCATAAAGAAATATCACAATTTGTAAGAATGAATATGCTAATAATAAAAAAAAATTTTTAATCCTCAACAAAATATTACCAAACAGAATTCAGCAACAAATAGAAAAATTATACCATGATCAAGTGGGATTCAACCCAGGGATGCAAAGATGGTTCAACATATGCAAGTCAATAAATGTGATACACCACATCAACAAAATCAAGGACAAAAACCATATGATTATCTCAATAGACGCAGAAAAGTCATTTAACAAAATCTGACTTCCTTTCATTATAAAGACTCACAGCAAATTAGGTATAGAAGAAAAGTATCTCAACACAATAAAACTCATATACAACAAACCCACTACAAATATCCTGAATGGGGAAAAGCTTTCAAAACAAGGACAAGACAAGGATGCTCACTCTCACTACTCCTATTTAACATAGTATTGGAAGTACTAGCTAGAGCAATCAGGCAAAAGAAAGAAATAAAGGGCATCCAGATTGGAAAACACAAAGTCAAATTGTCCCTGTTTGCAGATGATATGATCCTATATACAGAAAAGCCTAAAGACTCTACAAAAAACACTGTTAGATTTGATAAACGATATCAGTAAAGTTTCAGGAAACAAAATGACCATGCAAAAATCAGTAGCATTGTTATACTCCACAAACTAACAGAAAAAGAAGTCAAGAAAGCAAGCCCATTTACAATAGTCACCAAAAAAACTCAAATACCTAGGAATAAATTTAATCAAGGAGGTGAAAAATCACTACAATGAGAACTACAAATCACCACTGAAAAAAATTAAACACAAAAAGATGGAAAGACATTCCATGCTCTTGGATCGGAAGAACTAATGTTGTGAAAATGTCCATATGCCCAAAGCGATCTACAAATTCAATGCAATCCCCATCAAAATACCAATGGCATTCTTCACAAAAACAGAAAAAACAATCCTAACATTCATATGGAACAGCAAAAATCCCTGAACAGCCAAAGCAATCCCAAGCAAAAACAAATAAAGCCAGAGGCATAACACTACCTGACCTCAAATTATACGGCATTGTACTAGCATAAAAACAGACACTCGGACCAATGGAACAGAATACAGAACCCAGAAATCAACCCACAAACTTACAGCCAACTGATCTTCGACAAAGGTGCCAATCGGGAAAACATACAATCGGGAAAAGACTGCATCTTCAATAAATGGTGCTGGGAAAACTGGACATTCATATGTAGAACAATGAAACTAGAGCTGTACCTCTCACCATATACCAAATCAACTCCAAATGGATGAAAGACTTAAATATAAGACCTGAAACTATAAAACTTGTAGAAGAAAGCATACAGGAAACACTTCAGGAAGTAAGAATGGGCAAAGACTTTATGAATAAGACCTCCAAAGCACAGGCAACAAAAGGAAAAGTAAACAAATGGGATTGTATCAAGCTAAAAAGCTTATGCACAGTAAAAGAAACAATTAACAGAGTGAAGAGGCAACCTACAGAATGGAAGAAAATATTTGTAAACTATGCACCCAACAAGGGATTAACATCCAAAATATACACGGAACTCAAAAAACCTAACAGTACAAAAACAAGTAATCCAATTGGGCAAAGGAGGTGAATATACATTTCTCAAAGGAAGATATAAAAATGGCTAACAGACACACGAAAAAATGCTCAATGTCACTAAGCATCAGGGAAATTCAAATCAAAACCACACTGAGATATCATGTCACCCCAGTTAGACTGGCCATTATCAAAAAGACAGGGAATAACAAATGCTGGTAAGGATGCAGAGAAACAGGAATCCTCCTATACCATTGGTGGGACTGTAAATTAGTGCAGCCATTATGGAAAACAGTATGGAGGTTCCTCAAACAACTATAGATAGAATTGCCATATGACCCAGCAATCTCACTGCTGGGTGTATACCCAAAGGAACATAAATCATCCTGTCGAAGGGATACCTGCACTCCCAAGTTAATCACAGCCCTATTACAATAGCCAAGAGTTAAAACCAACCTAAATGTCCATTGACAGATGACTGGATAAGGAAAATATGGTGTGCATACTCAATGGAATACTACTCTGCCATAAAAATGAATGAAATTCTGCCATTCGCAGTAACATGGATGAACTTAGAGAAAATTATGCTATGTGAAATATGCAAGCCACAGAAAAAGAAATACTATATGTTCTCACTTGTAACTGGGAGCTAAAATAAATATGTAATTAAGAAAGAGAGAGAGGAAAGAAGGAAGGAAGGAAGGAAGGAAGGAAGGAAGGAAGGAAGGAAGGAAGGAAGGAAGGAAGGA